>NC_057812.1:241256284-241430628 GCF_018294505.1 Triticum aestivum
AATTAAAGTTAAAGATCATGAATGCTATGCTTTATGTGATTTGGGTGCTAGTGTTTCCACAATTCCAAAGACTTTGTGTGATTTGTTAGGTTTCCGTGATTTTGATGATTGCTCTCTAAACTTGCACCTTACGGTTTCCACTATTAAGAAACCTATGGGAAGAATTAATGATGTTCTTATTATTGCAAATAGGAATTATGTGCCCGTAGATTTCATTGTTCTTGACATAGATTGCAATCCTTCATGTCCTGTTATTCTTGGTAGACCTTTCCTTAGAACGATTGGTGCAATTATTGATATGAAGGAAGGAAATAATAGATTCCAATTTCCGTTAAGGAAAGGCATGGAACACTTTCCTAGGAAGAAAATTAAATTACCTTATGAATCTATTGTGAGAGCCACTTATGGATTGCCTACCAAAGATGGCAATACCTAGATCTATTCTTGCTTGTTATGCCTAGCTAGGGGCGTTAAATGATAGCGCTTGTTGGGAGGCAACCCAATTTTATTTTTATTCCTTGCTTTTTGCTCCTGTTTAGTAATAAATAAATTATTTAGCCTTTGTTTTGGTTGTGTTTTTTGTGTTTAATTAGTGTTTGTGCCAAGTAGAACCGTTGGGAAGACTTGGGGAAAGTCTTGTTGAACTTGCTGTAAAAAAACAGAAACTTTAGCGCCCACGAGAACTGCTGTAATTTTTATTTGGAAAGTGCTATTTAGTTAATTATTTTTGCATATGATTAATAGATAAATTCCTCACATCCAGCAATTTATTTTAGAATTTTTGGGGTTCCAAATCTTGCGCTATCTGCAGATTACTACAGAATGTTCTGTTTTTGACAGATTCTGTTTTGCGTGTATTGTTTGCTTATTTTGATGAATCTATGGCTAGTAAATTAGTTTATAAACCATAGAGAAGTTGGAATACAGTAGGTATAACACCCATATAAATAAAGAATTAGTTCATTACAGTACCTTGAAGTGGTCTTTTATTCTCTTTCGCTAACGGAGCTCACGAGATTTTCTACTTTAAGTTTTGTGTTGTGAAGTTTTCAAGTTTTGGGTAAAGATTTGATGGATTATGGAACAAGGAGTGGCAAGAGCCTAAGCTTGGGGATGCCCACGGCCCCCAAGATAATCTAAGGACACCTAAAAGCCAAATCTTGGGGATGCCCCGGAAGGCATCCCCTCTTTCGTCTACTTCTATCGGTAACTTTACTTGGAGCTATATTTTTATTTACCACATGGTATGTGTTTTACTTGGAGAGTCTTGTATGATTTGAGTCTTTGCTTATTAGTTTATCACAATCATCCTTGCTGTACAAATCTTTTTAGAGAGCCAACATGATTTGGAATTTGTTAGAATACTCTATGTGCTTCGCTTATATCTTTTGAGTTATATAATTTTGCTCTAGTGCTTCACTTATATCTTTTAGAGCACGGTGGTGGATTTGTTTTATAGAAACTATTGATCTCTCATGCTTCACTTAGATTATTTTGAGAGTCTTAATAGCATGGTGATTTGCTTAAAATCCTAATATGCTTGGTATACAAGATTAATAATAAAAACTTTCTTATGAGTGTGTTGAATACTATGATAAGTTTGATACTTGGTAATTGTTTTGAGATATGGAGATGGTGATATTAAAGTCATGCTAGTTGAGTAGTTGTGAATTTGAGAAATACTTGTGTTGAAGCTTGTGATTCCCGTAGCATGCACGTATGGTGAACTGTTATGTGATGAAGTCAGAGCATGATTTATTTATTGATTGTCTTCCTTATGAGTGGCGGTCGGGGACGAGCGATGGTCTTTTCCTACCAATCTATCCACCTAGGAGCATGCACGTAATACTTTGCTTTGATAACTTGTAGATTTTTGCAATAAGTAAATGAGTTCTTTATGACTAATCTAGAGTCCATGGATTATACGCACTCTCACCCTTCCACCCTTGCTAGCCTCTCTAATACCGCGCACCTTTCGCTGGTATCATACACCCACCATATACCTTCCTCAAAACAGCCACCGTACCTACCTATTATGGCATTTCCATAGCCATTCCGAGATATATTGCCATGCAACTTTCCACCGTTCCGTTCATGACACACTCCATCATTGTCATATTGCTTAGCATGATCATGTAGTTGGCATAGTATTTGTGGCAAAGCCACCGTTCATAATTCTTTCATACTTGTCACTCATGAAACATTGCATATCCCGGTACACCGCCGGAGGCATTCACATAGAGTCATACTTTGTTCTAAGTATCGAGTTGTAATTGTGGAGTTGTAAGAAAAATAAAAGTGTGATGATCATCATTATTAGAGCATTGTCCCAGTGAGGAAAGGATGATGGAGACTATGATTCCCCCACAAGTCGGGATGAGACTCCGGACGAATAAAAAGAAAAGAAAAGAGGCCATAAAAAAGAGAGAGAAAATGCCCAAATAAAAAAAATGAGAGAAAAAGAGAGAAGGGACAATGTTACTATCCTTTTACCACACTTGTGCTTCAAAGTAGCACCATGATCTTCATAGTAGAGAGTCTCTCATGTTATCACTTTCATATACTAGTGGGAATCTTACATTATAGAACTTGGCTTGTATATTCCAACGATGGGCTTCCTCAAAAATGCCCTAGGTCTTCATGAGCAAGCAAGTTGGATGCACACCCACTTAGTTTCTTTTTGAGCTTTCATATACTTATAGCTCTAGTGCATCCGTTGCATGGCAATCCCTACTCACTCACATTGGTATCTATTAATGGGCATCTCCATAGCCCATTAATACGCCTAGTTGATGTGATACTATCTTCCCCTTTTTGTCTTCTCCACAACCACCACTCTATTCCACCTATAGTGCTATATCCATGGCTCACGCTCATGTATTGCGTGAAGATTGAAAAAGTTTTGAGAATGTCAAAAGTATGAAACAATTGCTTGGCTTGTCATTGGGGTTGTGCATGATTCAAATATTTTGTGTGGTGAAGATAGAGCATAGCCAGACTATATGATTTTGTAGGGATAACTTTCTTTAGCCATGTTATTTTGAGAAGACATAATTGCTTTGTTAGTATGCTTGAAGTATTATCATTTTCTATGTCAATATAAACTTTTGCCTTGAATCTTTTGGATCTGAATATTCATACCACAATTAAGAAGAATTACATTAAAATTATGCCAAGTAGCACTCCGCATCAAAAATTCTGTTTTTATCATTTACCTACTCGAGGACGAGCAGGAATTAAGCTTGGGGATGCTTGATACATCTCCAATGTATCTATAATTTTTGATTGCTCCATGCTATATTATCTACTATTTTGGACATTATTGGGCTTTATTATCCACTTTTATATTATTTTTGGGACTAACCTATTAACCGGAGGCCCAGCCCGGAATTGCTGTTTTTTGCCTGTTTTAGGGTTTCGAAGAAAAGGAATATCAAACGGAGTCCAAACGGAATGAAACCTTCGGGAACGTGATTTTCTCACCGAATACAACTCAGGAGACTTGGACCCTACGTCAAGCCAACTAACAGGAGGCCACGAGGTAGGGGGCACGCCTGCCCCCCCAGACGCGCCCTCCACCCTCGTGGGCCCCCTGTTGCTCCACCGACGTACTTCTTCCTCCTATATATATATCCACATACCCCCAAACGATCAGAGACGTAGCCAAAACCCTAATTCCACCGTCGTAACTTTCTGTATCCACGAGATCCCATCTTGGGGCCTATTTCGGAGCTCCGACGGAGGGGGCATCGATCACGGAGGGCTTCTACATCAACACCATAGCCTCTCCGATGAAGTGTGAGTAGTTTACTTCAGACCTACGGGTCCATAGTTAGTAGCTAGATGGCTTCTTCTCTCTTTTTGGATCTCAATACAATGTTCTCCCCCTCTCTTGTGGAGATCTATTCGATGTAATCTTCTTTTTGCAGTGTGTTTGTTGAGACCGATGAATTGTGGGTTTATGATCAAGTCTATCTATGAATAATATTTGAATCTTCTCTGAATTCTTTTATGTATGATTGGTTATCTTTGCAAGTCTCTTCGAATTATCAGTTTGGTTTGGCCTACTAGATTGATCTTTCTTGTAATGGGAGAAGTACTTAGCTTTGGGTTCAATCTTGCGGTGTCCTTTCCCGGTGACAGTAAGGGCAGCAAGGCACGTATTGTATTGTTGCCATCAAGGATAACAAGATGGGGTTTTCTTTATATTGCATGAGTCTATCCCTCTACATCATGTCATCTTGCTTAAGGCGTTACTCTATTTTTGACTTAATACTCTAGATGCATGCTGGATAGCGGTCGATGAGTGGAGTAATAGTAGTAGATGCAGGCAGGAGTCGGTCTACTTGTCTCGGACGTGATGCCTATGTACATGATCATACCTAGATATTGTCATAACTATGCTCAATTCTGTCAATTGCTCAATAATAATTTGTTCACCCACCGTAGAATACTTATGCTCTTGAGAGAGGCCACTAGTGAAACCTATGGCCCCCGGGTCTATATTTATCATATTAATCTCCTACTACTTAGTTATTTACTTTGCTATTTACTTTGCTTTTATTTTACTTTGCATCTTTATCATAAAAATACCAAAAATATTATCTTATCATATCTATCATATCTCACTCTCGTAAGTGGCCCTATAGGGATTGACAACCCCTATTTGCATTGGTTGCGAGGATTTATTTGTTTTGTGCAGGTACGAGGGACTCGCGCATAGCCTCCTACTGGATTGATACCTTGATTCTCAAAAACTGAGGGAAATACTTATGCTACTTTGCTGCATCATCCCTTCCTCTTCGGGGAAAACCAACGTAGTGCTAAAAGAGGTAGCTCTCTATAGGTGTCTCCCATGGTACTTGTTGAGTTGGCATAGATCGAGATTATGATTTGTCACTCCGATTGTCGGAGAGGTATCTCTGGGCCCTCTCGGTAATGCACATCACTATAAGCCTTGCAAGCAATGTGACTAATGAGTTAGTTGCAGGATGATTCATTACGGAACGAGTAAAGCGACTTTCCGGTAACGAGATTGAACTAGGTATTGAGATACCGACGATCGAATCTCGGGCAAGTAACATACCGATGACAAAGGGAACAACGTATGTTGTTATGCGGTTTGACCGATAAAGATATTCATAGAATATGTAGGAACCAATATGAGCATCAAGGTTCCGCTATTGGTTATTGACCGGAGATGAGTATCGGTCATGTCTACATAGTTCTCAAACCCGTAGGGTCCGCACGCTTAACATTCGGTGATGATCAGTATTATGAGTTTATGTGCTTTGATGTACTGAAGGTATTTCGGAGTCCCGGATGAGATCAGGGACATGATGAGGAGTCTCGAAATGGTCGAGATGTAAAGATCGATATATTGGACGACTATATTCGGACATCGGAAATGTTCCGAGTGATTCGGGTATTTTCTGGAGTACCGGAGAGTTACGGGAATTCGTCGGGGAGTATATGGGCCTTATTGGGATTTAGGGGAAAGAGAGAGAGGAGGCTGCGCGCCCCCAAGGCCTAGTCCGAATTTGACTAGGTGGAGGGGTGGCGCCCCCTCCTTCCTTCTCTTCTCTTTTCCCTTTCCTTCTCTCCTACTCCTACTACATGGAAGGGGGGGGGGGAATCCTACTCCCGGTGGGAGTAGGACTCCCCAAGGCACACCACAGGAGGGCCGACCCTCCTCCCTCCTCTAGTCCTTTATATACGTGGCGAGGGGGCACCCCATAGACACACAAGTTGATCATTGATCCCTTAGCCGTGTGTGGTGCCCCCTCCACCATAATCCACCTCGATCATATCGTAGCGGTGCTTAGGCGAAGCCCTGCATTGGTAGTAACGTCATAACCGTCATCACTCTGTCGTTCTGACAGAACTCTCCCGTGAAGCTCTGCTGGATCGGAGTTCGTGGGACGTCATCGAGCTGAACTTGTGCTGAACTCGGAGGTGCCGTATGTTCGGTACTTGGATCGGTCGGTCACGAAGACGTATGACTACGTCAACCGCGTTCTCATAACGCTCCCGCTTACGGTCTACGAGGGTACAAGGATGATACTCTCCTCTCTCATTGCTATGCATCACCATGATCTTGCGTGTGCGTAGGAAAATTTTGAAATTACTACGTTCCCCGTAAGTGGTATCAGAGCCAGGTTTACGCATAGATGTTATATGCACGAGTAGAACACAAAGGAGTTGTGGGCATGGGTATATACATATTGCTTGCCGTCACTAGTTGATTCTTGATTCAGTGGCATTGTTGGATGAAGCAGCCCAGACTGACATTACGTGTATGCTTACGCGAGACTGGTTCTACCAACGTGCTTCGCACACAAGTGGCTAGTGGGTGTCTGTTTCTCTAGCTTTAGTTGAATCGGATTCAATGAACATGGTTATTTTTGAAGATCAAAAAGCAATCACTACACTGCGTTGTGGTTTTTTTATGCGTAGGTAAGAACGGTTCTTGCTCAGCCCGTAGCAGCCATGTAAAACTTGCAACAACAAAGTAGAGGACGTCTAACTTGTTTTTGCAGGGCATGTTGTGATGTGATATGGTCAAGACGTGATGAGATATAAGTTGTTGTATGAGATGATCATGTTTTGTTGAAGTTATCGGCAACTGGCAGAAGCCTTATGGTTGTCTCTTTATAGCATAAGATGCAAGTGCCATGTAATTGCTTTACTTTATCGCTATGCAATAGCAATAGTTGCAAAAGCAATAGCTGGTGAGACGACCATGTGACGACACGTTGATAAAAGATCAAGATGATGGAAATCATGGTGTCATGCCGGTAACAATGGAGATCATGACAGTACTTCGGAGATGGAGATCAAAAGCACAAGATGATGATGGCCATATCATGTCACATATTTGGATTGCATGTGATGTTTATCTTTTATACATCTTATTTTTGCTTAGTTCGGCGGTAGCATTATAAGATGATCTCTCACTAAATTTCAAGGTACAAGTGTTCTCCCTGAGTATGCACCGCTGCCAAAGTTTGTCGTGCCGAGACACCACGTGATGATCGGGTGTGATAAGCTCTACGTTCATATACAACGGGTGCAAGACAGTTTTGCACACGCAGAAATACTCGGGTTAAACTTGACGAGCCTACCATATGCAGATATGGCCTCAGAACACTGAGACCGAAAGGTCAAGCGTGAATCATATAGTAGATATGATCAACATAGTGATTTTCACCATTGAAAATGATACATCTCCAACGTATCTATAATTTTTGATTGTTCCATGCTATATTATATTCTATTTTGGATGTTTAATGGGCTTTATTATACACTTTTATATTATTTTTGGGACTAACCTATTAACCGGAGGCCCAGCCCAAATTGCTGTTTTTTTGCCTATTTCAGTGTTTCGAGGGAAAAGGATATCAAATGGAGTCCAATGGAATGAAACCTTCGGGAACGTGATTTTCGGAACAAACGTGATCCAGAGGACTTGGAGTCTACGTAAAGCAATCAACGAGGAAGGCACGAGGCAGGGGGCGCGCCCACCTCCCCCAGGCGCGCCCTCCACCCTCGTGGGCCCCTCGTTGCTCCACCGACGTACTTCTTCCTCATATATATACCCATATACCCTGGAAACATCAGATACGGAGCCAAAACCCTATTTCCACCGCCGAAACCTTCTGTACTCGTGAGATCCCATCTTGGGGCCTTTTCCGGCGCTCCGCCGGAGGGGGCATTGATCACGGAGGGCTTCTACCACTACAAAAAAGACACATCCGTGACATTTTGGGACGAACGAAATTTTTTTCTGTCATACATATGACACTTCTATGACAATAATTGTGACAAAACCCGGTATCATCATAGATGTGGTGGGCTCCTACTTATATGACAAAAAATCATGACAGAATATGGGCTTTTCGTCCTGGGCGGGCCGGAGACGCAGCTGCATGACATTCTTTGGGCCGTCCATGACAGAAAAAACCATGGTAGAAGCGAGGGTGAGGAAAATTTTGGGGAGTTCCCGGTTACGGTGGGAGGTCGGGGGCCGAGCGATGCGCGTTTCTCTTGTACACGTACGCGCGTGTGTGCGAGGCGTTGGGCTCTAACTGAACCCGAGTGATTGCACTGCAGGCTACGCGTTACTGAACCCAAGCGATCTATCGATGGCTGTTAACTGAACCCGATCGAGCGATTCCTTCGCTACTGCTGCTAACTGAAGCCGACCGATGCTGCCTCTGGGATGAACAGTGAGCGTTGCAGGGGGGGGTGTTGATGAATAGTGAGCGGTGGCGTTGCCTCTGGATGAACAGGACCCCATGGTGTGGTGGAGGGCTGGATGAACAGTAGACGGTGGAGGGGTGCCCGTGGAGGGGTGGTTGAACAGGACCCCGTGGTGTGGAGGGCTGGATGAATAGTAGACGATGGAGGGGTGCCCGTGGAGGGGTGGTTGAACAGGACCCCGTGGTGTGGAGGGCTGGATGAATAGTGGACGGTGGAGGGGTGCCCGTGGAGGGGTGGTTGAACAGTAGCCGGTGGAGTAGCGCGCGGTGGAGGCTGGATGAACAGGAGCCCGTGGAGGCTGGAGGAGGTCGACGGTAGCCCGTGGAGGTTGGAGGAGGCCGACGGTGGAGATGAACAATATCCCGTGGAGTCCCGTTTTGCGGTACGCCACACCCCTCCCAATGAACAGGACCCCCATTTCGACCGTAGGAGGTCCGTTTCGTCCGTTTTGTGGTACGCCACACCCCTCCCGATCAACAGGACCCCCATTTCGACCGTAGGAAGTCCGTTTTGTCCGTTTTGCAGTATGCCACACCCCTCCCAATCAACAGGACCCCCTTTTCGACCGTAGGAGGTCCGTTTCCTCTGTTTTGCGGTACGCCAGACCCCTCCCGATCAACATGACCCCATTCCGAACGTAGGAGGTCCATTTCATCCGTTGTGCGGTACGCCAGGCTTCGTTTCCATCGTCTATTCTATCCAAGCCCTCACGATGAACACGACCACGCATTTCGTTCCGACCTAGCCGGTTGGCTCCCACGCGTTCCGTTGCCTCCCGATGAACACGACGCATTTCGTTGCCTCCCCATGAACACGACGCATTCCTTTGCCTCCCCATGAACATGACGACGACGCTGTTTCTCCGTTTCGACCCTGCCATGTACACGAGCCCTGGCCGTACGTATGCGCGAGTAGGCATTCAATACCCCGCCCGTATGTACACATACGTGGCCGTATTTTCTTTCTTGCACCCTGGCCGCTGTACGTACGTGTACATGCTACGTGCGCGCCTCTACTACGACACGTACGCGCCTCTACTATGACACATGCACGCCTCTACATCTACCAGTATATATGTACGTACACGTTCGCGACCAGAATGACAACGCTACGTACGCTTCGACAAGGTGGGTCCCGACTGTCAGGCACTTCCTTGCCTGCGAAGATGTAGCTAGTGGGTCCCAGCAGTCAGGGGGGGCGAATCGTTTTTTTTTTGCCCGGACGCACTTCCTTGCGTGCGAAGATGTAGCTGGTGGGTCCCAGCTGTCAGGGGCAAACATTTTTTTCACGAAATATGGTGGCCCGTCCGTTGGGTCCCTGTTGTCAGGTGGAGGAATAATTATTTTGCACGTAATAAGGAGGCATTTCATTGCTGCGGCCGTGGACCCAGCTGTCAGCCTCTCCACGTATAGTCCATGTCCGATGGAAGCCGTTTCTTGACCACGTTGACCACGCCGCGCCGAGAGCACCAGGGCGGTGGACAACGGCGAGGCCTAGGAAGGGGACACCGCGGAGCCAGGGAAGACGTGGTAGTGGATGTCCATGCATAGAGGAGTACGAGGGTTCACTGGTTCACTGCGGTGTGAGGCTGCCGTCGCCGTAGAATAACAGGGGGTGTGGGTGAGTAGAGGGATGGCCTGGCCAACGGTGGGAGTAGTAGGGGGCGCTGAGGCCTCCGCTGCATCGCAGCCGGCCACGGGAGGTAGGAGCACGAGGCACGACCGACACTAGTTTGGGCGGCTGGAGCAAGAAGACCAGAGGTTGAAGAAGCACTAGGGCCGTTGGATGGACATCGTACGGTTACTGGAGCTAGAATCGTGCATATTGACTAAGTTGACAACACCTTCCGGCCCCGTCAACTTAGTAGGCCCACAAGTTAGCCTGCCACTATACTGGGTCCCAGCTAACAAGGGGAATATTCTTTTTTTTGTGCGTAATAAGGAGGCACTTCCTTGCATGCGAAGATATAGCTGGTGGGTCCGAGCTATCAGCGGCGGTAACGTTTTTTTCGCGAAATACAGAGGCCCTTTTGGTGGGTCCCTGATGTCAGCTGGAGGAAGCATTATTTTGCGCGTAATAAGGAGGCATTTCCTTGCGTGCGGCCGTGGACCCAGTTGTCGACCTCTCCACGTACAGTCCACTTCAGATGCATGTGGGTCGTTGACCACGTTGACCAGGGCATGCCGAGAGCACCAGGGCGGTGGACAATGGCAAGGCCTAGGAAGGGAACGACATAGAGGCAGGGAAGACTCGACAGTTGTTTCCCACGTGGAGGGGAGTACGAATGTACGAGGGTTTACTGGTTCGTCTGCCATCGCCGGAGAATAACAACAGGTGTGGGTGAGTAGAGGGATGGCTAGGCCAGCGATGGGAGTACGGTGGGGCGGTGAGGCCTGCACGGCAGCATAGCCGGCCGCGGGGAGGAGGGAGTAGGCACTCCCGTCGACGCTTGTTTGAGCGGCTGGAGCAGGAAGAGCAGAGACTGAAGAAGCACGACGACCGTTCGATGGACATCCAACAATCACTACTTGTGCATCAACCTTTTTTAGGAAAGCCTCAAATCTGTGGAAAACAGCATACATCCCATCTGCCATTATTTCTAATAATTTACACCCCATTTGCTAATTCTTAAGGTTTTTTTTGGAGCCCATATTCTTTTTGTTAGCATTACAGCCCATATTGTGGCCACGGTTAAAAAATTATACGAAATTTTGCATATTTTGGTGCGGTCCGAACTGTTTTTAATCCCAAAATTTCGACTCATATTCAAACTGATTTTAAAAATAAATGTATATCAATATAAAATCCAACAAATTCTCCACGCATAAAAATTAATGTAATTTAAAATCTCGAAATAAAAAAAAAGATATTTGAAACTAATTGCCGGTTTGATGTGTTTTAAAAATGTACAACTCATTTCTCATTACTGATGTCCATTTTCTCGGGCAGCCGAATGAAAGCTCTCCTCGTCTTGAAAGATTTGCAGCCCAACAGGCCTGACAAAGCGACTTACTTGGCAAATTACAAAAAAACTGGGCTGTGGCCATGGACCCAGCTGTCAGCCTCTCCACGTACAGTACTCTTCCGATGGAAGTCGTTCCTTGACCATGTTGACCATGCCGCGAGGAGAGCACCATGGCGGTGGACGACGCCGAGGCCTAGGAAGGGGACGACGCGGAGCCGGGGAAGACGCGACAGTGGAAGCCCACGCGGAGAGGAGTATGAGGGTTCACTGGTTCGGCTGCGGTGTGAGGCTGCCGTTGCTGCAGGGCCTGGCCAGCGGTGGGAATAGTAGGGGGCGGTGAGGCCTCCGCGGCAGCACAGCCGGCCACGGGAGGCGGGAGCATGTGGCACGACCGGCGCTGCTTTGGGCGGCTGGAGCAAGAAGACCAGAGGTTGAAGAAGCACTACGGCCGTTGGATGGACATCGTACGGTCACTTGAGCTAGAATCCTTCATATTGACTAAGTTGATAAAGCCCTTCGTCCCCGTCAACTTAGTAGGCCCACAAGTCATCCTCCCACCAAGGTGGGTCCCAGCTAGCCGGGGGAGTGTTCATTTTTTTGCGTAATAAGGAGGCACTTCCGGTGGGTCCGAGCTGACAGCGGGGGGAACGTTTTTTTTTCGCGAAATACGGTGGCCCATCAGGTGGGTCCTAGCAGTCAGGGGGAAAACGTTTTTTCGCAAAATACGATGGCCCGTCCAGTGGGTCCCTGCTGTCAGTTGGAGGAATCATTATTTTCCGCGTAATAAGGAGGCACTTACTTGCTGTGGGCGTGGACCCAGCTGAGACTCTCCACGTACAGTATACTTCCGATGGAAGTCGTTTCTTGATCACGTTGACCTCGCCGCATTCCGTTGCATGCATGCGTCCATGGGCATGGTGCATCCCCACTGTCAGCCTCTCACGTACAGTCATCTTCCGATGACTCTCGGTTGTTGACCACGTTGACCACACCATGCCGAGCGCACCCAGACTGGAACGACCCGAAGATGGGGAAGACGGGGCAGTGGAGTCGCAGATGGAGAGGAGTGGGAAACTTCACTGGTTCGGGTGCGCGGCAGCACAGCCGCGGTGCCGCCCACGGGAGACAGGAGCAAGAACAGAGGTTGAAGAAGGAGCACGGCTGTTGGATTAACATCCAACGGTCTAGCTGCTAGAATCATTTGTTGATTAAGTTGACAAAGCCATGCGTACACGTCCGCTTAGTAGGCCCACAAGTCAGTCACCAAATCTGACGGGTCCCAGTTGTCAACGGGATGAATAATTTTTTCGCAAAACAAGGAGGCACTTCCTTCCATGCGAAGAAACAGCCGATGGGTCCCAGCTGTCAGGTGGAAGAAACATTTTCTTTCAGCTTAATAAGGAGGAACTTTCCTTGTGTGTGACCATGGACCTCGTGGGTACCAGCCGTTAGGCTCTCCACGTACAGTCCTCTTTCGACGACTCTCGTTTGTTGACCATGCCGCACCGAACGCAGCGAGGCGGTGGACGACGGCGAGGCCCCGGATGGGAACGACTCAGAGATGGGAAAACGCGGCAGTGGAGTCACAGATTGAGAGGAGGAGAAGGGTTATAACTGGTTCTGTTGCAGCGTGGGGCTGTAGTCTGTGGAGAATAACAGGAGGTGTCGAGGGGTGGAGGGATAGCCTGGCCGGCGGTGGGGTAGCGCTTCGCAGCGATGCGTGCTAAGCAGAGCCGCTAGCCGCCGGAGGGCGGACCGGGCGGTCCCGGCGACGCTGGAGGAAGAAGACGAGAGATTGAAGGTGCATGACGGCCGTTGGAATAAATCCAATGGCTGTGGATGACACAATCATTTGTTGACCAAGTTGACAACGCCCTGCGTAGGCTTCGACCTATTGGCCCACATGTCAGCCTGCAAAAATGTGGCATATATTTAACCCATGTTTTCTAGAATGTACAGTCCATTTGCTGGGCTGGGTGAACAAATAATTTCGCGTCAATCAGGCCCATATATATTTTCTAAGAAATCCCAGCCCATTTGCACTTCCTTGAAATACACGTATTAGGTGGGCTCGTTATATATATAATGTTATGTTAGAAGGAGCAATTAATATCAAAGAATAAACCGGAGAGGCACATTATATATATAATTAATAAATTAGCGAGTTATTGCTCGAAACAAAAATGAGCGCGTTATTATTAAATTGGTCCTTAAAATCTTCGCAAGCTTTTGTACGCAATCACCAGGATTTTCCTTGCCTGTGAGTCAGAAACAACCAGGATTTTCCTTGCCAACTTCCGTTAAACATTTACTTCTATAAGTTAATAACACGTGGGATGTTTTTATAATGTATATATAAGTCTCTATAAAATATACGATAATAGTAATAATATAAATATATATAATGTGGTTAGAAGGGAAAACATAAATTGGACACGACATTACTTTTATAAGAGACCTGCGTTTTATACCCCACAGTAGGCATACTAACAAGTTCACACACAAATACAACAGAAAAGGTAAACATTCATATCAAACTTAGGTTCACAGGACACGTTCATATTCATAGCCAACATTCACTATCAACAACTCAAAAGATTCATATATACACAAGCTCAACATATCTATGCATCCAAATGATTGATAGGTCACACGACAATATTCATACATAATTCACAAAAAGATTCAGATATACACATGTTCAGTATGTTTATGCATCCAAATGATTGAGATCACAACCAATATGATCCATGGACAAACTCTAATTACCTAAGGTACAGACTGGTAAATGGTTTTCAATCGGAGGTACTTCTTGCTAAAATTAGTTCTTGTACGAGTAAACTTTTGAGTACATAAGAGGCAACACAGACAATCTGAACTTTGCTTGTAGGTTTGTCCTAAAATAGTGGCCTCGTGCCGAGGGAGGTTTGAGCAACTTGGGAACTACTTTCATCCAACTAGTTTACTGGCTCATCTTGGTCCTGTATCTCGCCAAAATTCTACATTGCAGACGAGAAAGGAGGCGGTTGAGAAAATGAACCACCCAAATTTTTTGTGCAGTTCAACTGAAATGGAGCATCCTTGGCGTGCAGACTGATTAAGTGCCAGATGAATATACGCGTCAACCAACTTGTATGGAATCTTTAGACTCCATGCCATATAGTTCGCTACCATATGTGACGATAACCCAAAGGCACAAGTTGGGACCAAAGACTGGACTGCATTTTTCTGGGCTATGCACCAAGCAATATTTTTGGCGTTCCTCTCCTAATACTTGGAGTTTGACAATTGGTTGATGCCGGTTGATACTCGAATGAATATAGGCACTTCTTGTCAACATCGATGCTTGTCTGAGTGAACTTTGGAGTACATAGCAGCAGCATAAGTACCTGTCCATCTGATCATTTTGTGCAGTTCTACTAAAATCACCCGATGTAATGATTTGCCTGCGAGTTCAGGCTCCAAATTACTCCTTTATGAAATCGGCAAACAGTAGCACAATACCGAATTACCAATACATATAACAGGCACAATAATCAGGATAAATACCAATACCAACCTGTGTGAGGTAGCATATCAATTACTATTTCCTTTGACTGGAAGCCGAGATAAGCCAAGCGACTGACAGCAAAGGAAGAAAGCAAGCGGAGATTAGTGACTGACAGGAAAGGATGGAAGCTGTCGAGGCAATTAAGCACCCAAAGTTTTTGTGCAGTTCCACCAAAATCGAGCATCCATGTTGGCACATATATTGAGAGAGTGAGATTACTGTAATAGTGAGACTAGTTGATGAAACATACACTAACAAATAGAAGCACCCTCATTATCTTAATGGGTAAAGTTAGCAACATAGTAGTCTTGCTTAAATAGAGGTATTAGTTTGTTTAATCAGTGCCAATTAGCTCAACTCAACACTCAAAGCATTGCCATTTATCATAGGTTGCAAAATGTTAACGTGCAAAGATAAAGGAGTTTCTCATGACAGTAGCACGATACAAATAGAGATGACAGCAAACTAATATGGATGAAGGCCTTAGGCCCATACCAACCTAAGAAAAAAAGCTTATTCATGTAGTCACATAAGAGATGATAAAGCACTCACTGGAATCACACAATAGTATATATTTTTGTGCACTTCAAATGTATGGTTGAAATCACTCTTGTTTACCAGTGCTGAGATTATATCGAAAGATTATCAAGAACTTCCAGCAGAGTTAAAGCACTGGCTGGGATACAGTTCATTGTATTGTCTTGTGTAGTTCCACTAAAATGTATGATTGGCACAACATGATCCCTGTTTGCACAAGTAGGAACAAGGTGAAACCTTCATTAGCCTAGTGAGAAAGGATAGGAAGACATTAGCATATTACTCAAATAGTAGCATCAAATTCATGATGGACAATACACAAAACATTGCCTCAATGAACCAATTGCAATAAATTGACATGCAAAACAATAGCACTATTATGTCATGACACTAATAATATTCCCTCCCTACTCCACCACATGATTCACCTCCATAGACAAACATACACACGTACATGATTCAACATAGGGTCCTACTAAAGATTTGTTTAACTCCAACAGGAAAATTAGGCAGTAATAAATTAGTGGTACTTAAGTACTCCTAATTAATTAAGTGAGACAGCAGAAGTGGAAGGGCTCCCTGGAGGATCGTCTCACATGTAAGGTAGTCGTTGCCGGAGCCCTTGAATGGTCTCGACTGAGGCCTCTGGCTTTAGCAAGATCGCCTTGGCACTGTTTATTCTTCTTCTTCTTCCTCTTCATGCTTTGTTTCTCTTTCTCCTCACCAGTTGGTGAAACCAAGTACATGATTGGTCTTCTAATTCAGAATTGGTTTTGTTTGTGAGGGAGTACAAGTGTACTAGTAAAAAACAACATTATTTTCTCATGGCAGTCGGAAAATAGAGATGAACACATGCATTAAATATCATTCTTACCTAAAGGAAGGTTATGGCACAAATATGGATGATGAGGATTGGAACACAGATCTCCCTTTGTGCAGTTCCACCAAAATGAACCAACTATTCCATTCTGACATTCCAGTTAAACATCACAAACGTCACTTCTTTTAAGAAGAGTTTTGTGCAGTGCACCAAAAGGTCACAACAGCAACCAGGTGAATTGGATATCCATGTTTGCACAAAAAGGCACAGAGGAAACAGTCAGAGTCTCAAACAATTACAGGCAAAAACATTTGGCTAAACTTGTCATGGCTTATAACAGTGGCATGGCTTCATTTTTACCAGGGACATTAGATTAAGAACAACTAAGGCTGCGTTCGGTTCACAGGTTTGGTGCAGGATTTTTGTAGGAACACAATTCCTACGGTATTCTTTCCCTTCCAACCGTTCGGAACACGGGAAAGGTGAATAGTGTTTCATAGGAAAGATGGTCTGGTAGTTCTGATTCCATAGGATTAGAAACATCCACGCGCTGCTCATTTTTGGGGCGGAAGCCCGAGGCAGGCGCTCGCTGCCATGCGTTAGACAGGGTGCTGTGCTGTGTTGCTGGAATAAAAAAAATCAACCTATGTGTGGTACGTGAGGTGAGGACAAGAGTAGTCACTATGCAGCTAAATAAACAAATAGCATCTCATACTGCCAAGCATGCTACTCTAAAAAAACAAATATGTACATTTCGTAGTCCATCCGAACACATTCTCTTGAGAGTTTCCTCCGGTTCGTTGTTCTGTAGTTTTATACCTACATTCCTTTCCTATTCCTCTATTTTCATCAAGACCTATGTTTTCTGCCCCTTTATTCTGAACGGAGCCTAAATATTTGGTATAAGGGCATGCGACAGTGGGTGCACCAGCAGTCCAGCACCATGTACGTAAATAAGGGCATAAAGTGGTGATTCATAGTTTGTTGCCCCGAGAAACAAACATCCAAGAAACATATCTGGGTTGGTCCCATTTTTGTTCACTCTAGCCACCTACTCCTATATGTGGATAGCAAATCTAGTCCTGGTCATACCACTGTGTACAGCGTTACCCCTATATTTCCCTTTTCGACCAAGAGACCGGTTGGATGACTAGTCTGTACTACTTTCACCCCCTTTCCTTCCTATTTGTACCAAGTCCGATGTACATACTAAATTCCCCCACCCACACTTTATTTCTTGTTTGAACCAAGTACTCCCTCCGTACGGAATTACTTGTCATCAAAATGGATGTGTCTAGAACTAAAATACATCTAGATACATCCATTTCAATGACAAGAATTTTCGGACGGAGGGAGTACAAGATTCGATTCCATGAAGTAGCTTTACCTCTAACAATAGAAAAAAAATGTGACGTTGGACGATCCGATCGAGAGGGACTCAGAGGTAGAAAATGATGCACATGCAACGACGTAGCGAGCTGGGGAAGTAGAGCTAAGGCGGTTTCGACGAAGATATACCTGAAGGTCGTCGGGATGTGGATAGGTGGGCGATGGGAGGCCGGATCCGCCCACAGGAAATGACAAAGGGATCGGAGGACCTCCCGCGTCGGCGCTCGGCCAGAGATAATGGTGCGGTCGGCAGTGGGTCTCCTCCCTCGCTGTCAACAACGGCCTAAACACTACCCCTCCTCCCCTTCACCGGCGGAGGGGGATACGTCCGGATCTGTAACCAGCGGTGAGGATAGAAAGCCAGTGTTTTTTGAAGGGAGAAAGATAGTGTTACTACCCCTATCTTGCTTAGATCTGGAGAGGATGAGAGTGTGTGAATAGAGCAACCCTAGCAAGCAAGCGCGGAGGCTCCGGCCTATATATACGTAGTGGGGTAGTTTTCCTTTTTCACTCCATCAAAACAATCGTTTAAAATTATGTACTACTACATGCCAGGTCACGGTTTATTTTAGTTGTTGATAGTTTTTTGAGATAGCTACCCGCTTGTTCCAAGTGGTGTTACGGTGTGCCAGGCCGCACTTTGTATCGTTCAAGTCTGGTACTACAAGTCCCTCCATTAAATGAACAACCACCCCCTCGTAAAAATTGTGAACAAGCCCACGGCTAAAATTAGCGGAAACGTGGGTTGCCCCAACATGAATTATTATTTATATTTTCTACTCCCTCCGTTCCTAAATATAAGTCTTTTTTATTAGCCACACCTAAGGCAATAATTTTTTTATTAGCGGTGAACCCCACATGTCATAGACACAAAAATTGTGGCAAGATTCCCTTAGGCAAGCCAAAGTGTGTCTAACAATTTGAGCAACTCAGGTTAGGCAAGTGTGGCAAGTGTGGGAAAAATAATGTGGCAACATAAGACAAACATAGTCACAATCCAAACAGCAAGGTAATTTTTTGTGACATGCATGAAAATTTGGTTAGTTAAATTTATAGTCAAAATTTGGCAAGGTGCATCAAATCAACACATGCAAGTATCAAAAGGAAAGTCACGACATGCATGCATGCGTTGTACTCCCTCCGTTTCCAAATATAAGTCTTTTTAGAGATTACAACAAGTGACTACATACGAAGCAGAATATGTCTACTCCTACATACGAAGTAGCCCATTTGAAATGTGTAAAAAGACTTATATCGAGTGCAGTGCTTTGATGTGTCGCGTCAACTCATACAAGTCCGAGAAATTTAATTACTACAACACCCTCTCCCTCGCGGATTGAGCTCCGGTGCCTTAACTGCACCTGCCTTTGGCTGCATGACAGGAGGGCCAACCACCTGTTGGGCCCACCTGTCATAGACGCAAATGCAGGAGCAGTAAGTAGAAGCTTTCGCTACACGCTATCCCTCCCACACGAGGTGGACGGACATGCAGCAGTGGATTCGATACTGTAGAAGTAGGAGTAACATCATTGTTCGTCTTCTTGAAGAGGCGAAGAGCCAAGCGCAACCCGAACGTGGCAGTTGCAAACGCTCGCGTGGTGCGGTTCCTTGGAGTACTAGCCAGGCTCTTGCATGAGACAAAATTTCTATTGTTTAACAATTAAACTCCATTATCCATTGGTTGATACTCATTCTGCATAGGTCCACGCGCGTAGCACCGTTTCCTCCTGGGGTCACCAATGTTTATTTGCTAATTAATAGCATTGCATGAAATGAACTAGCCATTGCAAGTCATTAAAAGCATGCACACCTCTCATCTCTTATTGGTTGATATGTCAAGAAACAAAAAAAGGTAGAAGTTAATGCAGCGCGCCTAAGTGTTTTGGGACTATTTGGTTTTCGTAAGATGACTTACACACCTAGACGGAGGGAGTAGTATAGCCCTGTAAACTGGAAAGGAGTATTTGCCTTTCTAGAGATTTCAACAAGTGACTAGACTACACCGTGTGCAGTACTCCCTCCCTTCCGGTTTATAGGGCTCAAATCTCAAATCTCATGAACCAAGGCATTTTGCGATTGGAGGAATGTATCTTGTACTTTACAAAACTACCCTAATTAAACTCATGCATTAATTACATAGTTCTCTCGTTTTCCTCTCCGCCTTGGTCGCGGTGCACATGCGGGACATTTCAAAGCATCCGGGCCCGCGTGCCATCCACCAAATCACAGCGAGGTGCTACAGTCGAGACTCACCTGTCACCCCGTTGTGGCCGTCATGACCCGTCATATCACAAAACCCACACCTTTACCAGCAGTGGTAAGGTGGCCTCCAAGTTGGACTGGATGAAGCAACCATCATTTCACTGGAACGCTCGTTCAAGCCCTTTCTTCCCTTTCTTGAAGAAAACCTCACTCCAGGCTACTCACTTCTGCCATTTTTCTTCTGTACCAACGAAGGAAAGGTGGGCGAATCAGTTATGCTACTATATTTTCATTCCAATAATCTTCTTTTTGCGAAGCACCGACTGATTCTCACATCCTATTCTTTTCCCATTTTCATTGTGATTGTGGTTTCCTTTCGATTGCTTTTTGTTTGTCAGTTCATTGATGGATCCTGGAGCACTAGGCAAAGAGTTGCCGGCGGACAACCCACTGGAGACAGCGATCTCCAGGAAGCGAGCACCGACCAACGAGTTGACCATGTTGGCGGGCCAACCCATGGAGATGAAGAACTCCAAGAAACAAGCACTGGCCAAAGAGTTGAGGACGTTGGCGGACGAACTCCTCAAAAAAAGTTGAAAGAACAGCAAGGGCCCCACCGTGCCTACCCCAGGAACTCTGATTGCCACATATGTGAGGCTCAAGACCGAGTTTGAGGAGATAGTCGCTGTTGAGAAGCAGTATTCCCATGGCAAGGTGATGGCCCCCATCGAGGATGAGGAGATGGCCCCCGGAGGGATGAGATCCCCCGGTGAGCTGCACAAGGTAAAAAACAATGGCTTATTACGATAGTTGTGGTTTTTGATTATTTGCAATGTGCTTGCTAATATGTTAGGGTTGTGCAGGTGCCGGTGGACGTCCTTGATGATTCCGATGTCGTGGCCCGTCCTGTTGGCATCGCCCCGGAGATCGATTCCGATGCCGCTGTCCATCCTGTGGACATCGCACTACTAGGAAAAGGGCTATAGATGGAATTGACACTAATGGCGCACCAGCCATGTGGTGCGCCATTACTATATACTAATGGCGCACCATCTATTGGTGCGCCATTAGTGTGGAAGACAGTAATGGCGCACCAGGCACATGGTGCGCCACTAGTAACAAAATGGTTTTTTTTCATTTTTTCAAACATACTAATGGCGCATCCGGGCAGAGTGTGCCATTAGTACTTAGAACTACTAATGGCGCACCAGCCATAGAGTGCGCCACTACTGTATTTTTTTTACTTTTTTGCAAAACTACTAATGGCGCACCGTTGCATAGTGCGCCATTACTAGTTTAAACTAGTAATGGGCACTTTTTTTTTACTTTTTGATATCATGAATATTTTTAAATTTCATGGGCACTTTTTGAATTCATGAATATTTTTTCAAATTTGATGATAATTTTTCATATTCCATATGAAAAAATATTGAATATTCATGAGGACACTCGATCTCGATCCCCCTCCCTCTCGATAGCTATCCCCCTCGCCGCTGACGACCCCCGCACCCTCCCCCGCTCCACCGCCGCCGATGACCCACCGCACCCTCCCCCGCTCCACCGCCGCTGCTGACCCCCCGCACCCTCCCCCGCTCCACCGCCGCCGCCGACCCCCCGCACCCTCCCCCGCTCCACCGTCACAAATGAATGCAACTAAAAATCGAAAAAAAACAAATTTGTTTATATTTTCAAATAACAAATTTGATGATATTTTCAAATAATAAATTTGATGATATTTTTTCGATTCATAAATATTTTCAAATAACAAATTTGATGATATTTTTAAAAAAATATTACTGTTTTTATAAAAATTTATTACTATTTCATATTCATATTCATCTTCATATTCATATTCATTTTCATATTCATATTAATTTTCTATTAAATTATTAGATGCAACAAAATAATAATAAAAAAATCTTACTTATGGCGCACGGCTGGCTAGTGCGCCATTGCTATCTAAAAAAAGAATACTAATGGCGCACCGTCTCGGGGGTGCGCCATTGCTATAAAAAAACATACTAATGGCGCACCGCCAGGGGGTGCGCCATTAGTAATCTTCCCCCCTAGTTGCCCGATCCCTTCGTCCCTCCCGCTCACCAGATTCACTCCCCCCTCACCAGATTCATTCCCCCCTAGTCGCCCGACGACCCCCGCGCCCCGCCTTGCCATCTCGGTCCTTGCCACCGACGGCCTGCCCCGCTCCTTCCCTCCACTCCTCAATCGCCCTCTCGGTCCTCGCTGCTGACGGCCTGCCCCGCTCCTTCCCTCCACCCCGAGCGCCGCCGCCGCACGTCACCGCGGCCACCGACCGCCCCGTCCTTCGTCGTCGTGCCTAGGAGCTGCGCCAGGAGCAACACCATCATCACCTTCATCGCCTACGTCCACAGATTGGAGCAGGGTCATCAAGGATCAAGCGCATCGACCTCTTCTTCCTCATCACCGACCACTGCTTCTCGGCGTCGATCCGCGCTGCCCCGACCACCCTCGGCCTCGCCGTCTCCTTCCCAGCTCCGTGGTGAGCGTCTCCATCGATTCCCCTGTTTTTCTCCTTGTTTAGTCACCGTTTGGGCATGCGGGCTCGTGCTCACTGCGCCGGCCGCCCCTCGCTGTAGATTCTCTGATGTCCTTACCTGAAACTGAATATAAAGTCAGTTTAAAAGTCAGTCTCCTGATCTGAATATTACTTCCGACAAACTCGATACTCGCAGTCTCGAGACTTGTAATGTTTTATCTTTGTTCGGTCTTTTGAATTCAGAGACTAATATGATGAATTGTATTCGGAGACTAATCTTCTATTGTATTCGATGAATCTGCTGTTGCTGTGTGCTACTGTCTATATTCTGTCAAATAATATATTTTGTAACCTGTGCAAAAATAAAAAAAAGTAAAAAACCCTAATATTCATACTAATGGCGCATCACTACAGAGTGCGCCATTAGTATGCCAAGTATACTAATGGCGCATCCATCCGCAATGCGCCATTAGTGTGCCAAAGCACATGGTTAAATATGGCCCTGGGAGGCATACTAACGGCGCATGGTGTTATATACTAATGGCGCACTAGGTGGTGCGCCATTAGTATACCAGATACTAATGGCGCACGAGTGGTGCGCCATTAGTAATAAATACTAGTGGCGTGATACTAATGGCGCACCAGTGATGCGCCATTAGTAGGCAAAACTGGTGCGCCATCAGTAGGCCTTTTCCTAGTAGTGTCGCCCCAGAGATCGATTCCGATGTCGCGGTCAGTCCTGTGGACATCGCCCCAGAAATCGATTCCCATGCCGCTGTCTGTGCTGTGGTCATTGCCCGAGAGATCGATGACAAGAAATAGTTGGTCGCGCTAATCCTTCAGGGTAGTTTGCATTGCCCTGTGTTTAATTACCACAATGATGCATGTTATCAAACCATCTTAGGGCTAGTGCACTGTCTTGTGTGGGCGGATCTTGCTACTTTTGTTTGATAGTGAATCATGCGATGAATCATGCGAACCCCCTCCGAGTTATGGAAACAGATGTATCCTCACCAGCTTTTGATGTCAAGTTATGGAAACAGATGTATCCTCACTTTGTATCGTTCAAGTCGGTAATAAATGACCAGGATTGAAGGGGAATCCAAATTTGCTTCGTCTTCTGTCCTTGAGCTCTTGACAAACCAATGCACTATACGGTTGTCCGGCCACTCCACCCAGAGCTTTCACCAAGCATCGTTCATGCCACTGCGCCGCACACTAACCGGTAAGGCAGCGATGGCATCCCACCACGCCGAGTTCTTCGCCGCCCATGACCACACACAAAATGGTAGGGAAGCGATGGCATCCCGCCGTGCCGAGTTCATCGCCGCTCGCAACCTCACAACTATGTGGAAGGAATTTGAAGATGCCAAGGCCGAATGGGCAGTAGAGCAAGAGGCGGCCAAAGCTGCACAGAGGGAGCGGAAAAGTCAGAAAGCACTCAAGAAAAGATAGGCCCGCCGCCACAAGAAAGAAAAGGAAGCACGCGCTGTTGCGAGAGGTCGACAGAGATCCAAGCACGGTGGGGTGTCGCCGACAAAGCCAGAAGGAGAACGAAGGCGTCTGGCCAGCATGTGAGAAGTAGTAGTACTAGTAGTTAGTGTGTGTGTCTGTGTCTGAGTACGAGCATGTACCAATACTACTAGTTACTACTGTAGTTTTTAGAGCAAATTACTAGTACATTAGCCTAGACTAAATGGAATAATTCCTATCCTAAGCATCAAATGTCATCTATTTCTCTATAGGAATTGAGATGCATGTCATCTCACTTCCTATGATTTTCATATTCCTATCCTATGAACGAAAGGAGGCCTCTGTTGGAGTAACTACTGTAGCTAGCAGTACTGCTGGTACAGTAGTTTTCTTCAAGAAGCGGAATTCAATGAAGTCATGATGGTTCCTTCGTCCGAGCAACTTCAAAGTGGGAAGTGGGCCTGTGATTTGACGGCTCATTAGTCATTGTTACTGCGGCGCGACGACCTGGGTGACTCTCCCTTGGAGTTCTGCGTGCATGGCAAGTGGACCAGGATGGTCGACGTCCCACATGTTGGCGAACGGAAGTATTCTTCCCGATATCGAGGAGCAAGGAAACCGCGTGGTATAGTATCACTGCTGATTGGTTCGCAAAAAAATAGTATCACTGCCGATTTATAATTATTTTTTATTTCTGATGAATGCTAGCGTTTAAACTCTTACGACGAAGGGTGCCAAACACGACACGTGCTGGATGTCCCACACGTCAGCAAAAGGAGTGGGACACGAACAACGTGGTAGAGCATAGCGTAAAAAAACAGCGTGGTAGAGCATCTCCACTTCTTCCACTTCTGGGTCGGAGACCACACGTAGTAGTACTTACTGGTATGAACGATACAAAGTGCGACCTGGAGAGAAAGACACCTCTAGTTGGAAGGTCTCGGGGCATACACGTAAACAAATATAAAAGTTAATATGTGCCTCCAACTAATATAGTAGTAGTAGAGTACTTAGGCACGTACTCCATAACATCACCGTGCATTGCACGTACAACATTTAGTGGTAGTACGTAGTAAGAGACAAATGCCGCCCAAGAGTTCCCTTCTCGACCTACTTTTGGGTGTTTGGTAGAGTGTATGGAGGGTGCATGAGTCCACACTAGTTTAGCACAAATACACTAGAAGCATGCATGAAGAGAGCATGCATGAAGAGGGGTGTTGAGTTGAGCATGCATGAAGAGGGAACAACAATGCTGAGACGAGAACGCAACCAAACACACCCTATATGCCACGCATGTTCATACCATTTGTGCCTTTCTACTTCACTTACTGCGCTACATTACTCAGGTTCGTACGTCCACTCCTGGGTACATGTCCGTCTCATAGTTCCAGTCCCACGTGTTCTTCATATAGATGGAACGATCCTTGCATAACACATGCACCTTGATGCTAGATGTCTCGCGTGTTGGCAAAAGGATGAACAAAGCTCATGTAAAAAAATAGAGTGGAAGAACATAGATTCCGGACGACCGAGAAGGAGCAAGGAACCTCGTGGTGGAGCGTCTGCACTCATAATATTTAATATTATTCAGCGATATAAAATTAACCAATCATCTCCATAGTGGACTGGAAGAGTATGAAACACGGCAGCCCAGTGTAGTTACATCATACTAGTACACGGCTAACCCACTCTATCACCATATTTCTTGGCTTCCGCGCGACACCTATCTCTAGTAATCCAGCAGCCTGTATCGCTTCTCCCTCCTCGTCTCTATCAAAGTGCGGCGGGCTGGCGTTTCTGCCGTCTATTGAGGTTGGTTAACTATCACATGTTAGCGACATGCCAAGAGCATTCTAAAAAAATTTCCTTTCGCATTCCATTTTCAAAAAAAAAATCCTTTCACATACGAATTTGCATGTATGCTTTGAGCAACTTGCATGTCCTATACTGCTCCTGTTTGATACTCTAACTTAGCTAGAGGTTAGACTAACTCATGACTAACCCTGAACTAACTGTAGCCAAAGAGGTGTTTGGGTGACAGGGTTAGATTGACAATAAATGCACTTCATGGAGAGAGAAAAGTGATTTTCAGTGGTCCCAATGAGAACTATCTCCAGTTAGCACCTCTTGGGTGGGATAGTTTTTTTGGTGGGTTCGGTGCAACTTGCTCCAATTTAAACCCTCATGCTTGGATACTTTAGGGCTATCTGAGCCCCAACTAGCTCAAACTAACTCTAACCCATGGATCCAAACAGGGCCTATGGCCAGTCTCGACGTGGAGCAGTTCCACAGCCCGCTTCCCTTCTCCTTCCTCTTCCACCGCCCGCGCACATCCGTGGGAAGCGACCGGTCAACCCTTATATAGGAGTGCTAGCACAAAAAGATGCATGCATGACCACTAAAATTTTCATATTAAAGCACCGCTCCGGCAGGAGTATGGTGTATGTTGTTACCTTCGGCCGCCCATGGCTACTGGGCGACGGCGACCAGAGAAGAGGCGGCGGGAGGGGAATGAATGCAGCTACAGTTTGGGTTCGCCTTCCGGCTTAAATAAATGTGCAGCATCACGTGTACCCGCGGGTGCACAAATTGTAATATACGTGTCTGCTTAAGTGGGCGTCACGTAATTGGTGTGTGTGTGTGAGAGATTCTGAGAGACAGAGTGCGTGTGTGCGACTCTACTCTTCCGAACATGTACTCAACCTTTTGCATCGGGATATAAGTATAATGGATTTACTTTAGCTAGTGATTTACGTGGCCATGTTAACGTGGTTGTGTCAAAAAATGTCACTTCCTGATTGTGATTTGTGTTATATAATTACAAGCAAGATTCTCATGCATCGCAGGGAACATCAATATGCATTTTTTTACAAAACACCTGTTGTGATTGACCCATGCGGGAGTAATCCCATGTGTAAAAACTAATGATATCTCGAGAATTTTATCGGAACACTGGTATCTTTAGAATGTCATCGAAAAAAATGAAAGATGAGAGATAAGGCGAGGAGTGGAGCATGGTGGTGACTGGTGGTCGTAATGGGCGGAGGCATGGGGATGGATGGCGCCGGCAGGCGGCAGCAGCCACCATGCATGCTAGATTGTTCCAGAGACTTATTCCTTTTTTAATTGCTGAGCAATGAGGTTGCGGGAGATAATGATGTGGAGAGAGGTGCGGGTATCTTTTGTAAAATTATCATAGTTTGCTTTCTATCCTCAGATATAGATCATATGGTCTATATTACAAGATGGCAGGCACACCATCACCACCAACTCGTTTTTTATAAGGGTACAGATGATAAGTTTGCGGACTACTAAAGTAAAGTGGAATTTGTCCATGTTATGCAAGTAAATAAAGGTGATTGTTTATCATACGGGTAAGGTTGGATGAAGGGTGGTAGGAACAAATGCTCTGCCTAGAGCATGTGTGTGTGAGATGGAGTCTTAGTGTGTGTGTGGGGTGTGTGTGTGAGAGAGAGAGAGAGGAGAGACAGAGAGAGATGGAGTCTTAGTTTGTGTGTGTGAGAGAGATAGAGATGGAGTCTTAGTGTGTGTGTGTGGGGGGGTGCGTGCGTGCGTGTGTGTGTGTGTTTGTGTGTGTGAGAGAGAGAGATGGAGTCTTAGTGTGTGTGTGGGGGGGGGGGGGTGCGTGCGTGTGTGTGTGTCGCGGGGTCCTCTGTGGCGGATGTAATTTAAGTGTGCATGGCTTCATCATAGAGAGGTGATGTGTATGGCAGAGGCCACCAACGATGGGATGCGAGAGAGAAAATGCCCGTAGAGAGGGAAGAGAAGGTGTGTGCGCGTGAGAGGAGTTGACATCGAGAGAACGTGTTTGTTCGAGAGACACCGAGGAAGACTACTATATATCGATGGTGCATGTAGGCGGGAATTAAACAAAGGGATGGTCTTATTGGTTTCGGGGATATAGGGGAAGAGTGAGAGGCGGGGGGGGGGGAGGGGTAGCGAGAAGGAGATTGTTAAGTGTGAGTGTGTGTTTTACCCATCCAGGCGGAACTTATGTGCACAAAAGAGGAGAATGATTTGATGTGGCGTTAGGATTGAGGGTAATTAATTACGTATGGACACATAGAGACCTTGAACGTGCGTGTGTGAGAGGTATACATGTATACATGGGATGTGTGTGTGTGTGCGCGCGCGCATGATCGAGATAAAAGAAAGAAGACATAAGTCATAAGATCAACGACATGGGAGAGACGGATCGGTATGACAATATGCATGCATGTGAGAATGCAGGGAAGAAGGCCCGACAATTGAGCATGTGTTTTTGTCTTTAAGAGATAGTGGCGTGGGCTGGAGTGTAGCAACCAGACCTCAAATGGGCCGATCTCTGTGCATCAGTGTCATCCCTAGATCAGTAATGCTGACACACATAGTACTTGAAGAATTTATAACAGAGTAGCAATCACACACTTATTACATCGAATGTCTCAAAAGAGAACTTAGTACAAAATAATATGGCTTAAGGCCATCTAGTAATGATAACAGCGGAAGGCTTGGAAGATAAGTGAGTCCATCAACTCCTACGACATCACTAAGTATAGAACCATGACCTAAGGCTCCTTACTCGTCGTCTGAAAAGTCTGCAACATGAACATTGCAGCCCGAAAACGGGTCAGCACATGGAATATGCTGGCAATGTAACACATAGAGAGTAGTGAACAGAAATAGGCTATACTACATGCATATATGGCTGGTGGAAAGCTCTATGGTTACAATTTTGCGTAAAGCCAGTTTTTCCCTACTGCAAAGGAATAAATTTTATTTAACTATCATGGTGGTTGTTAAACATTGAGAGCGTAGACACCCTCTCAATCCCAATTAAACATCATCATTAAAACCCAACAAAATTTAGTTAAAGTCACATGATGAGATTCACATGATAATCCAAGTACTAGATACTCAAGACGTCCATAACCGGGGACACGACTAACCATGATTAGTTTATACACTCTGCAGAGGTTTGTGCACTTTTCCCCACAAGACTTGATCTCCTCCATTGGGATTCTCGCACTACATGGTGTTTGAGAAACGGATGACCGAGACATAGTCTTTCAGAAGCGCTAGCACCTTACGATCGGGTAGACCGTTACACCTACTTTCCCCTACATCTGCTAGTCTACCACTGTAAGAGTTCGCATGACATAATCAACTATGCTAGAGCCCATAGTAGCTTATGGCTGCACACGAAAGTTTCTAGTATGAACAATCTCATGATCCCTTGGAGCCTGGGTGGCGGTCCATAAAGAAAAACAATAGGCAATCACTGGAATACCCAGGTGCCTCAATCCACCCAGATGTGTATTAAAGTTGCCACCTTAAGTTGAACCATTAATTAACATTCTCACATCTGTCATGGATACACTCAAACCCAATCCACGTCTACAAGCATAGCATGGCATAAGCAAACATAGAAGTAACTCCCTGGGTTTGATAATAAAACAGGTAATAGGTACTACCTCATCTACTTCCCAAAACCCACATATTAATCAGATCCTATTCATGCAATGGCTTGAGGGTTGATCTAATGCAATAAAACTGGGTAGTAAAAGGTATGATCAAAGTGTTACTTGCCTTGCTGATGATCCGCGAAACCTAAAGATTTGAGGTAGCAAGCGGCGCACTCCGGGTACTCTATCGCAAACAAACAAACAAACAAGCACACTATAAGTACTCATCTAATGCACAGGTAAAACTCAAATAAGAGATCTAACCAGAAGGTTCAACTTAAGAACTCCGGTTTGCAAAAGAAACAAATCGAACAAAACAACAAAAGTCAAACGGCGAGAGAAAACAAGCTTTGATTACTAATATAGACCTAAGTCAAATTTTACAGAAGCAAAAACTTGTTTGAATTGGTTAAACGGAAAGAGGGTTTCGAGACGAAACTCTAGGCGCTTGAATCGCCTGATTTCGATAAATGAGCGAAAAGTTAAACTAAAACGAAAATCAGATCAGAAATTCTTTATGAGAAATAATCGCGGAAAAAATCCGAGAAAAAGAAAAACTGACCAACAAATTAACGAACGAACGTTTGTTATCTGAAACTAAACGTTGAACTCGTTCGTTAAAACGAATGAACGAGCAAACGCTCGCTAGATAAAAGAACCGATAAAACCAATCTAATAAAAATAAAAAAAACCTAGGGTTTTCAAGGAATAACCGGATCGATTTTCTTCGGAAAACTGGCGGCGAACGGCGCGGCTACCTTGTCGGACTCCGGCGGCTCGGGGCTCCGGCGGGGCGGGGCGGCGGGCGCGGCAAGCGGCACGGCGAGCGGCGGCGGGGTGAGGTGGAGGCGGGTATTTATGAGAGGGGGGCGGCTTGGGGAAGGGGCCGTCTCGGGAGACGTGCTCCTCCCGGACTCCAGCGGCGGCGGCGGCTTCGCTCGTGACTCCGGTCCCGAGCTGGTGTGGGAGACGGTGGCGGCGCGGGCTTGGCCCGGCTCGGCTGGGCCTTCGGCTCGGTCGGGCGCGCAAACAGTTTTTTTTTAAACAATTCCGCCAAAACTAAGAAAAATTCTATAAAATAAAATAAAATTCTAGAAATGCCAAAATAAATTTTCACCGCCTAAATAAAATTTTTAGAACGAGATGAACATTTTCTTGGCCCTGAAATGCAGTTTTGAAAAACGTGCAATTTTTCCTAAATTCAAATAAAACTAGCCAAAACTCCGAAATAAAATCTTATTTGATTTTTTATTAAATCCTCAATATATTTCTGTATTTTGAGAAAGTCATTTTATTCCACCTCTCATATTTCTATAATGGAAATAATTGAAGATAAAATAAATCAAATCAAATGATCCTATCTTCAAAATTTGAGAGAACTCAAATATGAAAATAACGAAACCCCCAACTCTCTCCGTGGGTCCTTGAGTTGCGTAGAATTTCTGGATCAGGCCAAAAGCAAATAAAATATGACATGTAGTGATGATCTAATGTATAACATTCCAAATTGAAAATTTGGGATGTTACAAACCTACCCCCCTTAAGATGAATCTCGCCCTCGAGATTCGGGTTGGCTAGAAAATAGGTGAGGGTGGTCCTTCAGCAGATCTTCCTCTCGCTCCAAGGTGGCTTAATCCTCGGTGTGGTGGCTCCACTGAACTTTGCAAAACTTGATAACCTTGCTGCGGGTGACTCGACTGACATACTCGAGAATCTTGACTGGTTTCTCCTCATAGGTCAAATCACTATCCAACTGAATCGCTTCTAGCGGCACTGTATCTCTCAGCGGTATATCCGCCATTTCTGCATGGCACTTCTTCAACTGGGAAACGTGGAACACGTCATGAACTCCCGACAATCCCTCAGGTAATTCTAATTTATAAGAAACTTCTCCCATGCATTCCAAAACTCTGTATGGTCCCACAAAACATGGCGCTAACTTTCCCTTAACTCCAAAGCGCTTAACTCCTTGAAGTGGAGATACACGAAGATAAACTCTATCTCTGGCTTCGTAAACTATCTCCTTGCGTTTAGAATCTGCATAGCTCTTCTGCCTGGACTGGGCTACCTTGAGCCTATCGTGAATCAATTTCACCTTCTGTTCAGACTCCTTAATCAAATCTGGTCCAAATAACTGGCGGTCTCCAACTTCGTCCCACGACAATGGTGTTCTGCACCTTCTTCCGTACAAGGCTTCAAAAGGGGCCATCTTCAAACTGGATTGATAATTGTTGTTGTAAGAGAACTCCGCATATGGCAAGTTGTCATCCCAACTAGATCCATAATCTAGCGCACAAGCTCTCAGCATATCCTCCAAAATCTGATTGACTCTCTCGGTCTGTCCATCGGTCTGCGGATGAAAAGCTGTACTGAACTCTAGTCTGGTACCCAAAGTTTCGTGCAACTGATTCCAGAACTTTGAGGTAAACTGAGTTCCTCTATCTGATACAATGCTCCTCGGAACTCCATGCAGACATACGATCCTGGTCATATATATCTTTGCCAACTTAGCACTGGTGTAAGTGGTCTTCACTGGGATGAAATGAGCTACCTTCGTCAAGCGATCGACTACAACCCATATCGAGTCATAGCCTGAACGGGTCTTGGGTAATCCCGTGATAAAATCCATGCCTAGCTTATCCCACTTCCATTCGGGTATCGGCAATGGCTGTAGCAATCCTGCTGGCTTCTGATGCTCTGCCTTTACTCTCTGACATACATCACAAACTGCTACATACTCTGCAATATCCTTCTTCATTCCGGTCCACCAGAAAGTGTCTTTCAAATCCAAATACATCTTGGTATTTCCTGGGTGAATTGAGTACGGCGAATCACGGGCCTCTTGCAGAATTAGCTTCCTGATCTCTAGGTCATTAGGCACATAAACGCGGTCCTCAAACCATAAGGTATCGTGTTCATCCTCACGAAATCCTTTAACTTTTCCCTTGCTCATCTTCTCCTTTGTGGTGGCAATCTCCTTGTCGGTCTTCTGAGCTTCTCTGATCTTATCCATCAGAGTAGACTGAATCTCCAATGCTGCTACATAGCCTCTCGGAACTATCTCCAAACATAGCTCACGAAGATCCTCGGCTAACTCCTTTGGTAACTCTCCGGTCATTAGTGTGTTGACATGGCTCTTGCGGCTCAATGCGTCAGCTACTACGTTAGGCTTTCCGGGATGATAATGTAATCTCATATCATAATACTTGATGAGCTCCAACCATCTCCTTTGCCTGAGATTCAACTCCTTCTGCGTGAAGATGCATTTCAAACTTTTTGATCCGTGTACACCTCACAATGGTTTCCGATGAGAAAATGTCTCCACGTCTTTAATGCGTGCACTACGGCTGCTAACTCCAAGTCATGGGTAGCATAATTCAATTCATGCGGCTTAAGCTGTCGTGAGGCATATGAAACAACTCTTCCCTCCTACATAAGCACTGCTCCAAGTCCTCGATGTGAAACGTCGCAATATACTTCATAATCCTTGCGCTGATCTGGCAGAATCAACACTGGCGATGTAACCAAACATTTCTTCAACTCCTGGAAACTGGCCTCACATTCTTCAGTCCATTTGAACTTTGTATCCTTCTTCAACAACTCCGTCATAGGTTTTGCAATTTTCGAGAAATTTTCAATGAACCTCCGGTAGTATCCTGCGAGTCCAAGAAAACTCCGGATCTCTCCAACTATTGTTGGGGCTTCCCAATTTGTCACAGTGACAACCTTGGTGGTATCTACGGCTATTCCTTCTCCGGATATAACATGTCTGAGGAATCCCACTTCCTTCAACCAAAACTCACATTTACTGAACTTGGCGTATAACTGATGTTCTCTGAGCTTACCAAGTACCAAACGCAAATGTTCTTTATGTTCTTCTTCATTCTTCGAGTAAACCAGTATATCATCAATGAACACTACGACGAACTTATCCAAAAACTCCATAAACACTTTGTTCATCATGTTCATAAAGTAAGCAGGTGTGTTAGTCGGGCCAAATGACATAATGGTATACTCATACAGCCCTTACCTTGTGGTAAAAGCTGTCTTAGGTATGTCCTGCTCTCGAATCTTCAACTGGTGGTATCCTGATCGCAAATCGATCTTGGAAAATACCTTAGCTCCATGCAATTGGTCAAACAAGTCATTTATCATCGGCAGTGGGTACTTATTCTTGATCGTCACCTCATTCAATCCTCGATAATTAACAACCATCCTTAATGATCCATCCTTCTTTTCCACTAGAAGTACTGGTGATCCCCAAGGTGACAAACTTGGGCGAATATATCCCTTATCCAGTAACTCCTTAATCTGCTTCTTAATCTCCTCCAAATCCATTGCAGGCATTCTATACGGTCTCTTAGATATTGGTCCTGTGCCTGGCAAAAGCTCAATCAAAAACTCAATGTCTCTATTCGGTGGCATGCCTGTCAACTCTTCTAGAAATACATCCAGAAAATCCTTTACCACTAGTACCTCCTCCTGTACAACTCCTGATAAGGAATTTACTTGAGTCCTATTCGGCACATGCCGTGATACATACTTGATCCTTCTTCCCTCTGGGGTGGTAAGCAAAATCAACTTACTGGTGCAATCGATGTTTCCTCCATACATCGATAGCCAATCCATACCCAGAATTACATCCAAACCTTGTGATTCCAAAATGATTAAATCCGAGGGAAACACATGCCTACCTATACTCAATGGCACTTGAAAACATCCTTTACTGGCCATATACTCCGCTCTCGGTGAGCTTACTAACATAGGTGTTCTAAGAACCTTGGTGGGAAGTTTATACTTATCCATGAATCCCCTTGATATGTATGAATGCGATGCACCAGTATCAAAAAGAATAATTGCAGTAAATGACTTAACCAAAAACTTGCCTATTACTGCATCTGGCTGGGCTTCAACCTCCTCCACGTTAACGTGGTTCACCTGTCCCCTGTTGAAAGGGTTCGGCTTCTTCCCAAAGCTTCCATTGCCATTTCCATTCTGGGCTTCAGGACATTCGTTGGCATAATGTCCGGTCTTCTGACACTTATAACAAGTGACTTGGCTTAGGCCTCTCTTGGCTGGGGTTGATGGGTTGGTACGATTCTGACCGTTGCTCCCCCCATTCCCATTTCCATTCTTGGGGCCATTATGATTATGCGAACTCCCTCCTCCATGGGTATGCTGAAAATGTCCTCCCGTTTTCGGGGTAAAACGTGGCTTCTGCTGAGCTCCTGAATTGTATTTCCCTTGTCCATACTTCCTCTTGCGGTTCTCAATCTGTTGCTGCTTCCCTTCAATCATGAGAGCATGATCTACCAACTCCTGGTAGTTGTTGAAAGTTGCTACCATCAACTGCATACTCAACTCATCATTGAGTCCTTCCAGAAAATTCTCCTGCTTAGTTGCATCCGTAGCAACGTCATTAGGGGCATAATGTGCTAACTTACTAAAGTCATCCACGTATTGGCCAACTATCCGTCCTCCTTGGCGCAAGTTATGAAACTCACGCTTCTTCATGGCCATAGCTCCTGCTGAAACATGGGGTGTATGGAAAGCCTGCTAAAATTGGTCCCATGTCACCGTGGCTATAGGGTAGGTGATAGTGTAATTCTCCCACCATGATGCTGCTGGTCCATCCAACTGATGTGCAGCAAAACGCACCTTCTCTGCGTCAGTACATCCTGTAGTGGTTAACTCCCTTCCAATCTTGCGGAGCCAATCATCTGCTACTATAGGCTCGATGCTAGTGGATAACACCGGCGGATTTAGTCTAAGGAAACAGGTTAAGTGATCAACAGGTGGTGGTGGTGGTGGGTTGTTGTTGTTGTTGTTCCCCTGATTCTGATTCTGGACTAGCAACTGCATCAACGCATTCTGCTGCTGGATCAACTGAGCACTACTAGGAAAAGGGCTATAGATGGAATTGACACTAATGGCGCACCAGACATGTGGTGCGCCATTACTATATACTAATGGTGCACCATGTGTTGGTGCGCCATTAGTGTGGAAGACACTAATGGCGCACCAGGCACACGGTGCGCCACTAGTAACAAAATGTTTTTTTTTCATTTTTTCAAACATACTAATGGCGCATCCGGGCAGAGTGCGCCATTAGTAGTTAGAACTACTAATGGCGCACCAGCCATAGAGTGCGCCACTAATGTATTTTTTTTACTTTTTTGCAAAACTACTAATGGCGCACCGTTGCATAGTGCTCCATTACTAGTTTAAACTAGTAATGGCGCACTGTGCCACGGTGCGCCATTAGTATAAAAAATATATATTTTACTTTTTTGCAAAACTACTAATGGCGCATGTCTGTGTGGTGCGCCATTAGTATGTTGGGTTACTAATGGCGCATGTCTGTGTGGTGCACCATTAGTAACCTGGGACTAGCTAGATATTTTTGGACAGCCACACCTACACACTCACTTTCCCCACTTCATTCCCCCACCTCCTTCTCTAAGCTTGTCGACTGCCTCCTCCTCCTCACTTCATTTGCACCATAGATTCATCAAAATTAAGTGTTGAAATTACCTTTTTTTTGATAGGTAAGTAAGGGGAAAGCTATCTTCATGTTGTAGATCTACTTTTTTTCTCCCTAGCTCGCTCCAACAACGTGCACATGCACTTTTTGTGGCCTAGCTAGATCTATGTATGTTTGTGGTGTTGCATATGTTTGTGTTTGCAGGTACCGGTATTTGAAATGCGATAGTTGCCAATATTTTGCCGGAATGTTGATTCATTTCTGTTTCAGCGAGAATTTTGGCACTATGCATTCTTTTTGGTCCTATTTTTAGGGAAAGTCATGCCAAATTTTTTCTTGGTTCTAAAATATCGTTTTGCTCTACCCCGCAGGCGACCATGGTCCGCATGATGACCGAAGACATCGTGAATAGGTTTTTGAGCTCCGTGAAGGCCGAGATGCTTCAAAAGAACGAGACAGAGATAAGATGTCCGTGTCGAAGATGCAAGCTGAAGAGCCTTATTGCAGACCCGGATTCCGGGCAGGTGCGGGACCACCTGCTCTTGCGTGGTTTCATGGATGGCTATCAGTGGCAAGGTGATGAAGATGACTATGAAGTCGTCCATGGGGGCCGGGCAAGAAATGAGGAAGGGCAGCAAGATAACCACCGCGGCTCGGGCGGGCGAGAAGACGAAGAATCTCCAGGACATGATCACGACGGTGATGCTGTACACAGTCATCATGTAGAAGATGCCGGACATGATGATGAGGAAGATGCCGGAGCAGACAAAGGGCATGATCATGAAGATCAAGATGCCGGAGGAGCAGACGACGATGGACCATCAATGGGCTGGGTGCAGGACCCTCATATCCAAGAGCTGCTTCTCAAGCAGACGGATAACGCAAGAGCTGCCGCCCGAGAGAAAGCCAAGCTGGATCAACTGGAGATAGACGTGGTTACTCCATTGTATGAAGGATGCAGACCCGAGGATACCCGCCTGAAAGTAACGCTCATGGCTTTGGAGATGAAGGTAAAACACAAAATGACCGACGCATGCTTCGACGAGAACATGTCATTCTGGCACGAACGTCTTCCCAAGGGGAACAAGTGCCCGACCAGTTTCGAGGAGGCTAAGAAAGTCGTGTGTCCTCTGGATTTACCGCACGTGAAATACCATGTGTGCATGAACAATTGCATCATTTATCGGGGCGAGCACGCGGAGTCTACCATATGTCCGGTGTGCGGCGTCACTTGATACAAGAAGAGGAAGAAAGCTCCTCGAAAAGTGGCGTGGTACTTTCCGATCACTCCTCGTCTACAGCGGTATTTCGTGGACCCTAAGGTAGCAAAGCTCCTACGTTGGCACGCGGATAGGGAGGAGAAGAAGCAAGAAGATGACGCAAATGATCCGAAGATAAATAAAAAAGACAAGATGCTGAGTCACCCTAAGGATGGGAGCTAGTGGCAAGCATTGAACTTCGAACACCCAAAATTTGGGAAGGATCCAAGGAACATCGTGCTGGGCGTGAGCATCGATGGAGTCAATCCGTTTGGCAGCCAGAGAAGCACACATAGCACCTGGCCTATAGCGACCTGACCCGAATGGATCAAGTCTCTGTGCTTAAGTGTCATCCCTGGATCGGTATGCTGACACACACAGTACTCGAAGGATTTATAACAGAGGTAAATCACATGTATAAAGTAACGTAAATATTATTACCTCAATCCATATAGCGGAAGCAACAAGGTTGTGGATTCCCATCAACACCAACGGCAAAGTTGAGTGTAGAAATCGTAACCCTAACGTATCACTTACTCGTCGTAAGATAATCCTGCAACATGAGACGTTGCAGCCCGAAACGGGTTAGTACATTGAATGTACTGGCAAATTCACACCATAGAGAAATGATGAACAATGGCTATCACTATATGCATATATGGCTGGTGGAAAAGCTCTATGGTTATAAGGTTTTTGCGTAAAGCCAATTTTTCCCTACTACAAAGGAATACATTTTAATTAACTATCATGGTGGTTGTTGAACATTGAGAATGATTGACAGCATTCTCAATCCCAATTAAGCAACAATTAAAACCCAACAACATTAATTAGAAGTAACATGTTGAGATTCACATGATATTCAAGTACTAGATACTCAAGATTGTCCATAACCGGGGACACGGCTAATCATGATTAGTTTGTACACTCTGCAGAGGTTTGCGCACTTTTCCCCACATGACTCGATCGCCTCCGTTTGTTTTCTCGCACTACGTGGTGTTTGAGAAATGGATGACCGAGACATAGTCTTTCAGAAGCGCTAGCACCTTACATGTGGGTAGACCGGTACACCTACTTTCCCCTACATCTGCTAGTCTACCCGTAAGAGTTCGCACGACTTAATCAACTATGCCAAAGCCCATAGTAGCATGTGGCTGCACACGGAAGTTTCTAGCATGAAAGATCTTATGATCCCTTTGAGCCTGGGTGGCGGTCCATAATAAAATAGGCAAGTCCTGATAGACATCAGGTGCCTCAATCCACCCAGATGTGTGTTTAAGTTGCCACCTTAGATAAACCATTAAAATTATCAACTCACATCTGTCATGGATATCACTCACCCAATCCACGTCTACTAGCATAGCATGGCATAATAAGCAAACGTAGAAGTAACTCCCAAAGGTTTCATAATAATACAGGTGATAGGTACTACCTCGTCTATTTCCCATCCCACAGTTTAATTAGATCCTAATCATGCAATGTGTGAAGATTGATCTAATGCAAAAAAAAAACTGGGTATGGAAGGGGATATGATCAAAGTGTGAACTTGCCTGCAATGTTGATGAAGATGATTCGCACTCAAAATCTTGATAGATCTACTCGTCACACTCCGGTCAATCTATCGTAAGCAAGCAATAGTAACCACACATAAGCAATCACTCAAAAGATCAGAAAGAACAAAGAAGACGATTCGGAAAACTTCAAAACCAAGCAAATAACTCTTGCAACATAAAACTATTTCTAACAGTACCAAAATTATGTGAATTTGGCCTTATTAGAATGTTTATGTCAAGAGCTTCGATTTGCAAAAAGAATCAACTCAAACGGAGCTACGAAACTCAAGTTATGATCAAACGAAGTTTGAATTCAAATTTGATCTAATTCAAATTTTAAACTTTTCAAAACATGTTTGAGTTGGATTAATGGATAGAGGAGATCGTAACGAAGACGTGGGCGTTGGTTTCATCTAATTCCGACTAACGAGCAAAAAGTTATAGTCATTTGAAAATTAGGGACTAATCTGTAAATAAAATCTTCACGGATAGGTCCCTAGCCGAAAAAATAACCAGAAAACAAAAATACTAAATAACGAACGCTTGTTTGTAAGATCAGAACAATGGACGTTCGCTGTTTAATAAAACCTAAAAAACAGATCTAGTCTAGGTTTTTAAAAAAAACGAACTTAAAGAAAAGAACCGGGGTCGGTTTATACAGGTTCGCAGAGGTTTGGCGGTTTTCGAGAGAAAACCGGCGGCGGCGAGGTTGAACTCCGGCGAGGGCCGTGCGGCTCCGGCGAGCGGGGCGAGGCAAGCCGGCGGAGAGCGGCGCGGTGGCGGTGGCGCGGCGCGGTGGCGGTGCAGCAGCGGCTCCGGCGGGCGAGCGGCGCGGTGGTGCGGCACGGGGCGAGGCGGCGGCGGCGGCGGCGATGTGCATCGGCGGCGCGGGCAGCAAGCAGCGGCGGAAGGCGGCGGTTGCGGGGAGAGGAGAGACGGGGCCCGTGGCGGCGCCCTTTATAGGTGGGGAGGGGAGGCGCGGCTTGGGGAAGGGGTAGGAGGAGGCCGGGGCGGGCACGACCTCCCATGGCGGCGCGGCGGCGTGCTGGCTCGGGACTTCGTCCCGAGCTCGGGGACGAGCGGCGTGGGCTGGCTGGGCCGTGGCCTGGCTGGCTAGCTGGGCCGGCCCAGTTGGTGAGGGGATTTTTTTTATAAACACAGACAAAGAAGGAAAGAAAAACAAAATAAAATAAAATATTATATAGGCATATAATATATCAAAATTTTCAGAAAAAGATTTTCTTCAACATGGACATTTTTCTAGCATTAAATAAAATACACACAAATTCAGATAATTCAAAGAGTGCTACTGGTCTATTAAAATCCAGTAAAAATCATTTTAAAAATACCAAAATGATTTCAAATAAATTTTTCTCCAATTTTCTAATGTAGGGAATCATGTTACCCTAATTTCCATATATTTTATTTTTGGAGAAAAATAATTTGAATAAAACTCAAGTAAATCCAAATTGAAAATTAATTCCAAAAGGACTTGAAATTGATCCTTTGAAACTCCCAACTCATATTTCATAATTTGAAGAAGTCATTTTATCTTCTCTCGTGAAAATCATTGAGTTGCATAAAGTTTCTGAAGTGGAAAATATTTCCCAATGGAATTCAAATATTTTTCAAACACCCCTTTCATTTTAAATGGAAGAAGTCATGTCATCTTCTCTCTAGGGTTTTGTGTTGAAAAGAATTTGAATTCATGGAGATCATAGAAGCAAATATGAAAGTTTGGGAAAGTCCTTTTATTCCCTCTCATTTAACTTTCAAAAAGTTTCGAATTCACTCACTTTCAGAGAATCAATCAAACAATCAGTCAAATCTATCTATTTATTATAACATTCCAAAATTTAGAATTTTGGGATGTTACATGGCCTGTGTTTGTGTGGATGTACAACCTTCCCCCCTGGTTGTGCATGGAGAGGAAGTACATCCACATGAGTATGCTAATTGAAGGGCCGAAACAACCAGGGAACGACATCAATCTGTATCTGGGGCTGCTGAAAGAGGAGCTAGACACACTGTGGAAAACGCCAGCCAATACGTGGGACGCCGTAGAGAAAGAATATTTCCCTATGAGAGCCGCACTGCTCACGACGATGCACGACTATCTCGGTTACAGATATCTCGCGGGGCAGGTGGTCCACGGATTTTCTGGATGCGTCAGGTGCATGGATGACACAATGTATCGCCAGCTAGATAGAGATCCCAGGTCTTCGAAAACCGTGTTCATGGGACATCGAAGGTGGCTTCGTGACGATGACCCATGGAGGAAACGCAAGGATCTCTTCGATGGTGAAACCGAACTTCGAAGACGCCCGCGTACGAGGAGCGGCAAGGAAATAGACGGGCTGTTGAAAAATTGGAAAGATTGCCCACTGCCGGGAAAGAAGCAAAAGGCGCCAGAGCCGGGAAAGAAGCGAAAGGCGCCAGAGCCGCTGCTGAAGGTATGGAAAACGAGGTCTGTTTTCTGGGACTTGCCGTACTGGAAGATCCACCGTGTGCCTCACAGCCTTGATGCCATGCATATCACGAAAAACGTGTGCGAGAGTCTTCTTGGTACCCTGCTCAACATGCCAGAGAGGACCAAAGATGGGCCGAAAGCAAGGGCAGAGTTGAAATCAATGGGCATCAGGCAGGAGCTTCACGCTAATGATGATGATGGTGATGATGATGAGGCGAAGCAGGACACAGAAAGTTGTCGCAAAGGCAAAAAGGCCAAGAAGACCAGAAATGACTACCCTCCCGCGTGCTTCACTCTAAGTCAGGAGGAGATCGAGCTGTTTTTCACCTGCCTCATAGGAGTAAAACTTCCTTATGGTTACGCGGGGAAGATAAGCAGATACCTAGACCCAGCGAAGCAGAAGTTCAGCATGAAGTCTCACGACTGTCACGTGCTGATGACGCAGATACTTCCAGTTGCAATCCGTGGGATCATGGACGCGCATGTCCATGAAACGCTATTTGGCCTATGCAACTTTTTCGACGTCATCTCTCGGAAGTCGGTTGGCGTGAGGCAACTCAGAAGGCTACAGGAAGAGATCGTGGTGATACTATGCGAGCTTGAGATGTACTTCCTGCCCGCATTCTTTGACGTTATGGTGCATCTGCTGGTCCATATCGTGGAGGATATCATCCAACTCGGGCCGACGTTCCTGCACAGCATGATGCCGTTCGAAAGGATGAATGGTGTCATCAAAGGATACGTTCGCAACATGTCACGTCCAGAGGGAAGTATAGCCAGGGGCTTTCGGACCGAAGAGTGCATCTCCTACTGCACAAATTATCTAGGCATCGAGAACCCCGTTGGTCTGCCCGTCAACAGGCACCTCGCCAGGCTCGCTGGATGGGGTCACCGTGAGGGTCACCGCGAAATGCATGTCGACTTCGAGGGTCGACTCGCCGACTTTGAAAGAGCAAACCTAGTCGCGCTACAACACATAGACATGGTCGATCCTTGGGTGGTAGAGCACAAAACCTTTATTGAGAAGACGTACAATGACCGAGGCCAACAGAGGACGGACGGAGATATAATCAAAGAGCACAACTCATGTTTCACGCGTTGGTTCAAGCAGAAGCTTCTGTCGTACCCTTTACATGAGGATTCTTCTGCGGAAGAACAACTCATATTCGCCTTGTCACAGGGCGCCGAGCACAACCTGATGACCTATGAGGCGTACGATATCAACGGCTACACATTCTACACCAAGGACAAGGACATGAAGAGCGATGGTTATCAGAACTCTGGGGTAACGATGAATCCTACACCGGTAACGACAAGGACAGATACTACGGAAGGATCAAGGAGATCTGGGAGCTGAGCTACGCTGGAGAGAAGGTCCCGATGTTCCATGTCAGATGGGCCAAGAGCGTCCTAAAAGAAGACCGGTATTTCACCACCATGGTTATACCCGAAGCCAAATCCAAGACCGCGGGCGCAAACGTCACCGCGAAAAATGAGCCATGGGTACTGGCTTCACAAGTGGATCAATGCTTCTTCATTACCGACCCGTCAAAGCCCAGTCGTGTTGTCATGAGGAGAGGCAAAAGGAAGATCATCGGAATGGATGGAGTAGCCAATGAGCAAGACTTCAACAAGTACGGCGACCCGAAGATCGAACATGACGACGATGAAGTAGCAGCATACACCACAAGAAGAAGCAGGACCACCCTACCTAAAGGACGTCCGTTCCACAGAAGAACTCCATTTGCGAAAAAGAAGGGCAAGAAGATTGTGAACAGATAGCTAGCTAAGATCGATTTTATTTAAATTGTAGCCTTCATTTCTCGGGCACTTTTTGATATCATGAATATTTTTAAATTTCATGGGCACTTTTTGAATTCATGAATATTTTTTCAAATTTGATGATATTTTTTCATATTCAATATGAAAAACTATTGAATATTCATGAGGACACTCGATCTCGACCCCCCTCCCTCTCGATAGCTATCCCCCTCGCCAGATCCCCCTCGCCGCCGAGCACCCCCCGCACCCTCCCCCCGCTCCACCGCCGCCGATGACCCCCCGCACCCTCCCCCGCTCCACCGCCGCTGACGACCCCCCACACCCTCCCCCGCTCCACCGCCGCCGACGACCCACCGCACCCTCCCTCCCTCCACCGCCGCCGACGACCCACCGCACCCTCCCCCGCTCCACCGCCGCCGACGACCCACCGCACCCTCCCCCGCTCCACCGCCGCCGCCGACACCCCGCACCTTCCCCCGGCCTGCTCCACCGCCGCCGCTGACACCCGCACCCTCCCCCACTTTTTGAAGATATTTTTAAATAACAAATTTGATGATATTTTCAAATAAGAAATTTGATGATATCTTCAAATAACAAATTTGATGATATTTTCAATTAAAAATAAAAAACAAATTTGATGATATTAAAAAAAATGATGATATTTGATGATATCTTCTATTCTAGTCCTCATGAAAATAACAAATTTGATAAAAAAACAAATTATTAGATGCAACAAGAAATAATGAAAAAAAATGTTACTAATGGCGCACCAGAGGAGGGTGCGCCATTGCTGTCAGAAAAAAAAGTTACTAATGGCGCACCAGAGGAGGGTGCGCCATTGCTATAAGAAAAAAAAACTACTAATGGCGCACCAGAGGGTGGTGTGCCATTGCTATAGTGTCTAGCTGGATACCCCTTCGCCCGATCCCCCTTCCCTCTCCCTCGCCAGATCCCCCTTCCCTCCCCCGCCGCGCCCGCTCCGACGACCCCCGCGCCCGCTCCACACCCGCTCCGGCTCCCCCGCCTGCCGCCACGACTGCCAGCCCGACGCCGCGGCGCACCCAGCCGTCCGAAGCCTCCGCTGCCCCGCAACCGGCACAGGAGCCCAGCAGCGCCTCCCTCTGCCGCCCCTACTGCGCCACCGCCCATCCTCCTCCGCCCGTAAGCCCCTCCTCCTTCGCCCGTCCTCCTCCGCCCGTAAGCCCCCTCCACTCCAAACCCCTGACCCCTTCTTGTCTCATCTCTACAGGTAGACCGCGCCGGCAAGCGACCAGGACGACGCCCGGAGAGGAAAGGAAGGCCTTCTCCTCACCGTGTAGCCGCCGACCTTGTCCTGCTCGAGGAGGAGGAGTAGGAGGGGCGCACCCATCCACCACAGTCGCTGCAATCAAGGGCTTCTTCCACCTAGACCTCTAAATCCACGGCGCTGTCGTTCAGCCACCCAAGGTGAAGGTGCCCCCAACTCCCCTCCTTCCCCTCTCCCCTCCTTGTTTCATTCGATCTAGCAGCCATGGATTTGGGTTCCTCAAGGCTGCCTAATTACTCTACCATGTGTTCCTACTACTAGCTCTAGCCATGGATTAGGGGCTAGTGTAGATGCAAAATAAGGTCAAATCCCTCTCGAATTTAGGTCAAATTAGGTTAAAATCCCTCTGAAATTAGTATGTAAAGCTCATTGTTCTGAAGTTCTGATCAGTTCAGTACCTTAGTAAGCAATAACACAAGCTTGCTGCTAGTTCAGTACCTTTTGCTGCTAGTTCCTCAAGGAGTTGTGCTCAAAATTAGCTCAACAAGTTGCATCTGGCTTTTAGAAAGTTGTTTTGGCTTAAGAGGATAAGTTGTTGTATATACTGTCATAAAGTTCAGCAAGAACATGGCATCAACAGTGCTACTCTAGTATCTAGTCGGGGAGGGACAAAATGGACAGGGTATCACTGTAGCTGTACTGCACAACAAACTATTAGTCTTAGGATTAACACTCCTCATATGAGATGAGAGGATTTTTTTAAATGGATTTTCCCTCTAGCTAGCTTTAAATGGCATCACTGTAGCTGCCAATTCAGATAAACCTGAATTGACTTTTCCAGTGCTGTATTTGTCCCCTCGGATTATTGTAAATTATATGTAGTGAAGCATGCAAATTGGATTTGCTATAGTCAACCTATTAATATTTGTCAGTTTTGAAAATTCTGTTTATTCGGTTACTGAAAATTCAGTTAATTCAGTTAGGCACACAAATTTCAGAACTTTTGTGTGCCCTAGTACTTGGTGTTTGTAGAAAATTCAGTTAATCCATCGAGGTGAGAACTGATGCTACAAAAAGAGAAGACATGTATGAGTTTGGAGAAAGTGCCAATTTGATTTTCAGTTGCTAGCTACCTGTGATTTATTGTTTCAATTTGGATTCCAGAAATGTTATTGTGTGTTACTATGACCCAACTTTATCTGTACCATAGCATGCTACTATCAGTTATTTTTGAACATCAAATTCAGTCTGTATCTTGCGTTCTTTTTTTGTTCAAAATTTCTCAAACTCTGAATAAATAAAATTATTTGGAAAGAAGCACATGAGTATCAACAATAATTGTTTCTTTCTGCTTGAATGAATGGAGTACAATACAAGTTCAGGAACAAGGGACATTTTTTGCAATTGTGAACTCTCAATGCTCAAGTCTGGAAGTGTTTACAAATTCAAAGAGTTCACATGACTACTGGTCAAATACTCTAGTGTATTTAGTGTAAATCTAGTCTGAAACTAGTAGAGCTCTTGTTGATTTGCAAATTCAGTTTAAATAAAAATTTGGTACATGACTACTGATCATGTATGAAAGATGTTGCTACTGGATGAGCACAAGAACTAATTAGTAGATTTTGATTTTGAATGATTTTGAATTTTTATGACTAGTGATCAGGTTTCAAATGATTTTGAATTTTTATGATTTTTATGCACATAGGTGAAGCCACTGACTACACTTCAGGTTCTACTCCTGGAACACTTCAGGAATTTTACTTCATAACTGGAGTATTTTGATGATATTGGGGGGTTTTGTCTCCGACCATCGTGTCGTGATGATATTGTGGGGTGTTGTGGGGTTGCAGCTGGGTGGGGGTGGGGTAATGAATTTGCAGGTACCTCGAGAGGCCCTTGAGTTTGCCGGAATGTCGATTAACTTCCGTTCCGGCAAATTCAGGTACTCCATATGTCCTATTTTTAGCAAAGGTCATGCTGAAATTTTCCGTGAATTTTAGCATGACTTTGCTAAAAATAGGACATATGGGGTACTTGCGACTAATGCATGGGCCGGGGTATCTTAGTACTTAGTTAAGTAGGATCAACTGCCCCGCCATTCTTGCTGCATTAAACCATAGGTGGCAATAGAGCCAAGTGATTAGGCCCAACTTAGAATTCTCCTTAGCATCGATAAACCCTAGATGATAAACCCAACATAGGTGGAAATAGAGCCAAGTGATTAGAGCCAAGTGATTAGGCCCAACCTAGGGTGCCTCGGCATCGATAAACCCTAAATGATGAAACTTAACTTGGCTTCTATAGGGTGCCTCGGTGTCGATGAGAACCTAAATGATGTACGCTTAGGCTTTTAGGGTGCCTCGGCGTCGACAAACCCTAAATGATAAAAGCTTAGCTTTTAGGATGCCTCGGTGTCGACAAACCCTAAATGATGAGACCATGATCTTGTTCCTTGACAATAACCAACTTTTTGACCAAACTTTTTTCCTATTTAGAGCGAAACATGGCCCACAACGATGAGGTCGGCGGTTCGGGCGGCAAGCAATTCTGGGAGCTGTCCCAGGAGCTGGAGGAAGAACCTCACCGCTATGAGGACGCCGCGGAAGACACCGATCCTGACTACACAACACGTAGTGGCGTCGGGGCTGACACCACTAATGATGGCGCCGCGGATGCCACCACTGATGATGGAGGCGCACGCATAGATGGCAGCCAACCGAAGAGGCAACGGAAGGACCGGCGCCCGAACGTGCTCGGCACCGCCAGGGAGGAATTTACTGAAGTGAACTCTGACGGGCATCCGACGACGCCCAAACACGTAGTCAAGGGGTACTCGGTTCAGCTCGGGTGCATTCTTCGGAGCACCTCCTCGATCAACACCGAGAACCTAAGGCATAAGGACCGAGGGAATTTGCGCAGCCTCCTCTTCACGAAGCTGCACGAACGATACAAGTTCCCCGCTGAGTTCGCAAACACACGCCTCTCGGGGAATAAAGTGAACGGTGCCGCCCTCACGAGGATGAGCATTGCCCTGTCTACTTGGAAAAGCATGGTGAAGGCAATGATTGACAAAGGTGATAGTTATGAGAAGATCAAGGCGAAATATCCTTTGATTAGCGAGGATGACTACAAGGAGTTCAAGATCAAGTGCAAGAGCCCCGCAACCTCCAAATCAAGTCAGTGGGGGAAAGAAATGCGGCAGTTGAACATAGGGGTCCACCAACTCGGTCCCGGCGGTTACAGAGTGGCGGAGCCTATATGGGACAAGGAGGACGCGGAGCGTGTCGAGCAAGGCCTACCGCCCCGCTTCGAGAAATACCGTGACAAGCAGACCAGGAACTTTCTCAGGGCCCGGTACAAGGAGGACCCGGTAACAAAGGAGCTTACCACGGATCCGAAGACCAAGGCGCTTGAGCTTGTTCTGGTAAGGAATACACCCCCGCGTAATTAGCTCCATATGGTTGCATTCTAATTAATCCCCAATATTTCTAAATGGTTCACGTTCCTTCCGCAGGACAAAGAAAGCAGTAGCGCGGGGTCGTCTCAGAGCTCCCCTTTCGACACCCCTTTGAATAGGGCGTTGAACGTAATGAAAAACAAGGATAAGCTCAGTAAGCCAACGTCAGCTAGTCGTGTGGCCGGCAAAGGCTTGTCCACAAAATGGTCGTCATACTATACCGCTGGTGGGCGAAAGGAGAAAAAGACCAGCTCGGAAAGCCAGTCGCGTGAGGTTGAAGCACTCAAGACGCAAGTGGCGCAGATTCCGGAGATGGTCCAAGAGCAAGTGCAACAACAACTAGGATCAACGCTCACCGGCATTATGCCTACCTTGATTCATGGGATAACGACGTGGATTGTGGGTGGCCAACAGGGGCCGCCCCCGATTCCTAGCTTCACGGCCAGCAACTCACACAACGCGCAGGCGGCGCCATTGGTGTCTCCGGCGGCGGCAGTATTGGTGTCTATGGCGGCGGCGCCATTGGTGTCTCTGGCGGCAGCGGTATTGGTGTCTCTGACGCCAGCATTGGAGCTTAATGCACCCGGGTGCAAGCCGGCCGGCACCTCGCCAGCAAGCGGCCCCTCCATCAGTTGCACGCCCGCCGTTGGCGGTGCCTCGACATTAGCCGAGCTCGACGGCGTCATGGTAACTAAGCCTCTCGGCCGAGGACTTCATCTCCTTGCCTTTGACTGGGCATCCCTGACGCCCTACATGTTTTCGCAGGGCGCCGCCGATGTTCCTTGCACTCTCCTGCACTTCGTGGGCAGCAAGTTGGTCGATGTCGCCAAGGGCAGAATCGTTCAACCGGGCAACCCCGTGTTCCATGGTAATCCGATGCCACCCACAATGTATAGGGTTGAAGTGGTTCGGGTGCTGCCAGGCTGCGACGAGCTGTTACCTCCGATTCGACCCGTTGGGGCCGACGAAGAAGATGAGATGACCCTCAGCGCCTGCATAAGTTGGCCCCTGCTTTGGCCGAAGAGCCAGATTCATTTGGGGGCGGGGGACACCACCCCACAGACAAGACCGCCAGTCGTGCCGGCGCCAAGCCATGGCAAGAATGCCGCAATGCTACCGGACATGCCGGACATCCCTATGGCACATGATCCGGACATGCATATGGCACAAGATCCGGACGACGACGACAACAGTACATTTACCAACGTCGATAAGTACTTTGCCGAACATGGGTACGATGACGAGTTCTGTGGGCCTCCTTCTCAAGAACCCAACCAAGACAACCGCGATCTAGCTGGTACGTCGGAGAAACCCAGTTGCAATAGGCGTCGTCTGGCGTTCAGTTCTCAGGAGACGCCTCCAGCTGCCGCCTTCACAGAGCCTCAGATAGCCGAGGTGCGAAATATTATCAGCCCCAACACGCTCAAGAAGGTGGTCTTTGAGCAGAACTCGGTCCCATTACAACATATCAAGAAGAAGAGCCGGAAACGGCAGACTAAAAAGGGCGCCGGTGCGAGCCAGCCGGCACCGAGTATGATCCGTGCTCAGGACGGGCCACCTTCACCTAAGGATATCTCGAGGAGGGTGCATGTGGTGGGTAGGGCGATGCTACCGACAAATATGCTCAATGCTGCAACCGGTGCTATGCGGAGTCTGCACGGCAGTGTTCTTTCTGTGGAGAAGCGGCGTCTAAGAGAGAATGATGTGGCATACCCGGTTTTCATGGCCAAGGTGCCAAAGGGCAAGGGCTTTGTGGATGGCAACATCGGGGGTATGATCGTCCTGCGGTTTGATGACATCTTTGCTATGTTTAACCTTCATCCGCTGCACTACACCTTCGTTCGGCTGTTTTCATTGAGTATTGAGATGCGGATCATTAGAGACAAGACCCCGGACATCGTGATAGTCAATCCCTTCTACATGCGTGCCAAGCTCTTGAGCAGCGTTGGGGACCGCCAAGTCGCGCGTTCACACCTCGAAGACGTCATTCTGGCAAACCCAGATAAGGATAACTTCCTTGTGGCTTACTTTCCTGAGTAAGTCATCCCTTAACCGCCCCGTAACATATGATTTCTTAGATTTCGATTGTTCTTTTTTTTCTAACATTCCGTGTTCTGTGCAATGACACACATTGCACACTCATCCTCTTAAGCCCGAAATATTCCAGGGCCACGTATTTCAACCCGAACAGTAACTCCAAGATAGACTACACAAATATCAAGAAAGTTCTTGATGATGTTCTCCCCGGCTATGCCAAATCTGGAGGCACCTTCACCAGGGCAGTTCGTAAGTACGGCAAGCACGTGTTCGCCCACAATACGACATTCTGCTGCGTCAAGCAGCCGCCTGGCTGTTAGAAGGATGCCTACTACGCCCTCCATCACATGCGGGCGATCGTAAGGGACCATCATCACCTTCTGCTACCAAATAATCTCAAAGATTGGGCCGCGAGCTTGTTAGCAATCCAGGATGCGGACATCAGACAAGAATTCTTTCGCATCCAGTCGGAGTTTGCGGACATCATCCATCAAGGTGTCCTTCATACCTCGGGGCAGTTCTACCTCAGATATCAACCGTCCAACAGGGAGATAGACAGAACGCTACAAATGCAGGCTGACAACGCCCGCGATTTCATGACCATCACGACAGACGACGGCTTCATCCACGCTCCGGTCCCATGAGTCGAGTCGATAGTAGTGATGCTATGTGTAGTTCTGAAACATTGATTGGCTCATGTTGTAATTAAACTTTAATGAACTTGTATGTCTCTTTGGTTTGGACAGTCGTTCAACTTAGATGTAATCGATGCTATTTATTAGTAGGACCATGAATCGTGCTATTAATGTCATGTCTTGCTTTTCTCTTCCGATCCTTTTATTGCATACTTATATATTGCTTATGTATGTATTGTCTGTTGTTTGGCTTATGCATAGAGATGCCGTCGTATGTCGTGTACAAGGGTAAGGTTCCCGGAGTCTACGACGACTGGGAGGAGTGTCGGAGACAGGTTCACCGTTTCAGCGGTAACAGTTACAAGGGTACACCACTAGGGTGGAGGCGGAATCTAGATACGCCCACTATCTAGCGGGAGAGAGGAGGGAGCGTTGGAGGAACCGGATGAAGACTAGTTTCATCGCGATGATGCTCATCGTGATGACCGCAGCTCTCCTCTATGTGATGGTAGTTTAGATGATCGATATCGACTTGTAATGTGAAGACAAACTCGATACTCGCGGTCTCGAGACTTGTAATGTTTTATCTTTGTTCGGTCTTTTGAATTCGGAGACTAATATGATGAACTATATTCAGAGACTAATCTTCTATTGTATTCGATGAATCTGCTGTTGCTGTGTGCTACTGTCTATATTCTGTCAAATAATATATTTTGTAACCTATGCCAAAATCAGAAAAGTAAAAATAAATAAAACCCAATATTCATACTAATGGCGCATCACTACAGAGTGCGCCATTAGTATGCCAAAGTATACTAATGGCGCATCACCAAATCCAGTGCGCCATTAGTATTGCCAAGTTACTAATGGCGCCGCATCCATCCGCAGTGCGCCATTAGTGTGCCAAAGCACATGGTTAAATATGCCCTGGAGGCATACTAATGGCACATGGTGTATATATACTAATGGGCACTGGGTGGTGCAGCCATTAATATACCAGATACTAATGGCGCATCACTGGTTGCGCCATTAGTATACCAGATACTAATGCGCACCAGTGGGGCCATTAGTATAAATACTAGTGGCATGATACTAATGGTGCACCAGTGATGCGCCATTAGTAGGCAAAACTGGTGCGCCATTAGTAGGCCTTTTCCTAGTAGTGGAGTGAGCTCCGGTGGAAATGCAAATCCATTGTCACGCCTCGGAGGCATCTGATGGGTTTAGAGGGGAGAGATTGGAATAGAATGAGGTCTAATGACAAAACACTACCCATATGCACATGAGACACACACAAACATTTCACTCAATCAATCAAGTCATACAATCGGTCTAACTATTGCAGAAGTGCTCGGACTACTCTATTTACATGGTGGAATACTACTACTGATGTGGTGGTCTACTAGAAATATTCCTCGGTTGCAGACTCCATGATATCTGCTCCAGCTTCGTCTTCATAGTCATCATTGCTCAGGTCAGAGTCGGTGTCGTCGATGATGATGTAGTCTTCCGGGTGAATCTCCTTGGGTTCTTCTTCTTCTTCTACTGGTGTGGGGTCTCCCATGAAAATTCCGATCTTCTTAATCAGCTCGTCATTCTTCTCCACTAGTATGACGATTTCCTCCTCATAATCTTCACGTGTAGCCTTGAGTTCTTCCTCCAGCTCCGTGATTCTTGTCATCGCCTTCTTCAGATCTATCATGCCTGCGCACATCTGGTTCTCCTGACGTCGAATGTGCTGGTTTAACTCCTGGATAAAAGCTGTGATTGATCTATCCTTCCTGGTGCCGATCATCTCCCATTGCTCATCTCGGCGCCCACAAATCTGGTAGATAGTATCCTTGAGATCATTGCGGTAAACTTCTCCAATACGTCCCATGGTGATGTGGGCTGCCATGCTCTTTCCTAGACTCCAGGTTGGTGCATCAAAGGAAAACTCTATGGGCTCGGTGAATGGCGCGAACGTCCTTCCTGGGACTTGAACTTGAATCATCCAGCGCTCCTCTACGGGTAAAGTGGCGTTGTAGGTCCTGGTGAAGCTTGGTACTCCGATGTTCAGGTACTTAGTGACTTCCTTCAGGTGGCGTCCAAAGGGTGTTTCTTCATCCGGTTGCGTGAACTTGTTCTTTGCACCCGCCATCCTAAAAGAGTAGAAAAGATGAGAAGTCAGAAATGAGAAGAGAATAGTGATCTAGGTCTTTATCTTAGTGGTCGTGTCCTACAGTTAGTGTGTGCTCTGATACCATCTTGTAGCGACCAGACCTCAAACGGTCCGCTCTCTGTGCATCAGTGTCATCCCAGGATCAGTAATGCTGACACGCACAGTAGTTGAAGGATTTATAACAGAGTAGCAATCACACACTTATTACATCGAATGTCTCAAAAGAGTACTTAGTACAAAATAATATGGCTTAAGGCCATCTAATAACGATAACAGTGGAAGGCTTGGAAGATAAGTGAGTCCATCAACTCCAACGGCATCACTGAGTATAGAACCACGAACTAAGGCTCCTTACTCGTCGTCTGAAAAGTCTGCAACATGAACGTTGCAGCCCGAAAACGGGTCAACACATGAAATATGCTGGCAATGTAACACATAGAGAGTAGTGAACAGAAATAGGCTATACTACATGCATATATGGCTGGTGGAAAGCTCTATGGTTACAATTTTGCGTAAAGCCAGTTTTTCCCTACTGCAAAGGAATAAATTTTATTTAACTATCATGGTGGTTGTAAAACATTGAGAGCGTAGACACCCTCTCAATCCCAATTAAACATCATCATTAAAACCCAACAAAATTAATTAAAGTCACATGATGAGATTCACATGATAATCCAAGTACTAGATACTCAAGACATCCATAACCAGGGACACGGCTAACCATGATTAGTTTATACACTCTGCAGAGGTTTGTGCACTTTTCCCCACAAGACTCGATCTCCTCCATTGGGATTCTCGCACTACATGGTGTTTGAGAAATGGATGACCGAGACATAGTCTTTCAGAAGCGCTAGCACCTTACGATCGGGTAGACCGTTACACCTACTTTCCCCTACATCTGCTAGTCTACCATTGTAAGAGTTTGCATGACTTAATCAACTATGCTAGAGCCCGTAGTAGCTTGTGGCTGCACACAGAAGTTTCTGGTATGAATAATCTCATGATCCCTTGGAGCCTGGGTGGTGGTCCATAAAGAAAAACAACAGGCAATCGCTGGAATACCCAGGTGCCTCAATCCACCCAGATGTGTATTAAAGTTGCCACCTTAAGTCGAACCATTAATTAACATTCTCACATCTGTCATGGATACACTCAAACCCAATCCACGTCTACAAGCATAGCATGGCATAAGCAAACGTAGAAGTAACTCCCAGGGTTTGATAGTAAAACAGGTAATAGATACTACCTCATCTACTTCCCCAAACCCACATATTAATTAGATCCTATTCGTGCAATGGCTTGAGGGTTGATCTAATGCAATAAAACTGGGTAGTAAAAGGTATGATCAAAGTGTTACTTGCCTTGCTGATGATCCGCGAAACCTAAAGATTCAAAGTAGCAAGCGGCGCACTCCGGGTACTCTATCGCAAACAAACAAACAAACAAGCATACTATAAGTACTCATCTAATGCAGAGGTAAAACTCAAATTAGAAATCTAACCAGAAAGTTCAACTTAAGAACTCCGATTTGCAAAATAAACAAATCGTACGAAACAACGAAAGTCAAACGGCGAGAGAAAACAAGCTTCGATTACTAATTTGGACCTAAGTCAAATTTTACAGAAGCAAAAACTTGTTTGAGTTGGTTAAACGGAAAGAGGGTTTCGAGATGAAACTCTAGGCGCTTGAATTGCCTGATTCCGATAAAGGAGCGAAAAGTTAAACTAAAACGAAAATCGGATCAGAAATAATTGCAGAAAAAATCCGAGAAAAAGAAAAACTGATGAACAGATTAACGAACGAACATTCGTTATCTGAAACTAAACAGTGAACTCGTTCGTTAAAATGAATGAACGAGCGAACGCTCGCTAGATAAAAGAACCGATAAAACTGATCTAATAAAAATATAAAAAACCTAGGGTTTTCAAGGAAAAACCGGATCAGTTTTCACCGGAAAACCGGCGGCGAACGGCGCGGCTACCTCGTCGGACTCCGGCGGCTCGGGGCTCCAGCGGGGCGGGGCGGCGTCGGGCGGCGGGCGCGGCAAGCGGCGGCGAGCGGCGGTTGCAGCGGCGGGGCGGGGCGAGGTGGCGGGGTGAGGTGGCGGCGGCGTCGCGGGCTTGGCCCGGCTCGGCTGGGCCTTCGGCCCGGTCGGGCGCGTGAACAGTTTTTCTTTAAAACAATTCCGCTGAAACTAAGAAAAATTCTAGAAAATAAAATTAAATTCTGAAAATGCCAAAATAAATTTTCACCGCCTAAATAAAATATTTAGAACGAGATGAACATTTTCTTGGCCCTGAAATGTAGTTTTGAAAAACGTGCAATTTTTCCTAAATTCAAATAAAACTAGCCAAAACTCCGAAATAAAATCTTATTTTATTTTTATTAAATCCTCAATATTTCTTTATTTTGGGAAAGTCATTTTATTCCCCCTCTCATATTTCTATAATGGAAATAATTGAAGATAAAATAAATCAATTCAAATGATCCTATCTTCAAAATTTGAGAGAACTCAAATATGAAAATAACGAACCCCCAACTCTCTCTGTGGGTCCTTGAGTTGCGTAGAATTTGTGGATCAGGCCAAAAGCAAATAAAATATGATATGTAGTGATGATCTAATGTATAACATTCCAAATTGAAAATTTGGGATGTTACATGGAGCATGCATCTATGGCGAGCAGAGGGAGTGAGGCGCAACGACTGTGCAAAAGAGACCAACCTATAAATGCATATGTATGGAGAGACATATATAGTGTGGGAGATAGGAAGCAAGACTCCGTGCGAGAAAGAAATGTTGACGGAGAAACTACAGATACATATAGAGATGGAGATCTTAGCTAGAGGGACATCCGCTAGTTTGGGTGTTGGAGATGCCCGTCGGGTGGTTCAAAGGGTGAAGTTATATATGTGTGTGAGAGGGCACTTGACTGCATGTAGAGAGAAACATATGTAGTGTGCGTGATAGGAATCAAGAGTGAGGGCGAGAAAGAAGGTTGATGGAGAAACAGATAAATAGAAAGATAAAGATGCTAGCTGGTGTGCGTTAGAGATAGGAGTCGAGTGGATTAGAAGGCTGGGTTATGTGTGTGGGTGTGAGAGAGATAGAGAGAGGGTGCATGTGAGTCACATACAAACAGATATCAGAGAGAAATGAGATCCATAGAGACGGAGTTTTGTGTCTGCGAGAGAGAAAGATATTTCACAACGAGAGTGATAGCTAGAGAGACATACGAGGGAACGCAAGATATCTCTAGGGAGAGAGGGTGTGTGTGAGTGACATACAAGAGAACAATGGAGGAATATGAGACCCCGGGAGATAGAGTTTGTGTTTGTGTGTGAGAAAGAGATATTGAAGAGGAAGAGTCGTAGGTTCTCATATCTAAGGAGCGAAAGACATCTCTGTATGAGGGGTGTGCGAGTGGCACACATGGGAATAGTAGAGAGAAATGAGACCCCGGGAGACAAAGTTTTGTGTTTGTGTGAGAGAAAGAGATTCCACATGGAGAATGATAGTTAGAGACACATAGCAGGGAGAGAGATATACTTAGAGAGAGATAGAGTGATGAAGGTCGAGGGAGAGAGTACCGTTAGTGTGTTACGAATATAAAAGATCATTGTCGACATACAGGTAGCACGAGAGATACCTGAGAGACGATGAACGCATATAGGTCCAGAGAGATAGTCCTATATAAGCATGAGTGATAGCTATATGAGACGAATATCTGGATTAAAGGGGATTCAAATATTTAAACTAGAGATCACGACATCGATAATATCATAACGCAAATTGCTGTATCAAACATGCATATTCATTTGAATTTGGGCACACATGTAATGTTATATAGTTTATCAATATTGGTGATCCATAGATTCTTCAATTACAAACAATGCATGGTTTATATGCAATTAATGTCTAAACGGGATTACACTATATGTTGCGTGTGTGAAACACATTATACATGTTTGAGAAGTAAAAAAACCCGCATGAAACACACATTAATTGGAGACAGTTAGCAAGGAATGCATACATTGGATTTCAACATAAAGTGGTTTCAAATATTTGAAAATCCAAATTGATGGATACAACCTTATGAATCTGAGATCATGCCATTTGTAAACCATATTTATGTATAAATGGTGTTGTGCTTTTGAAAGTATATATAAAAAATGATGTATATAGAATGTAATTCCAATTGAAAATGGATCCCACCCGAAAAAAATAGAATACAAACGGGATTCGAATTGAGTTGGCACGGTAAACATGCACTCTGCAAAATTTGAACGAAGCGGGGAAAGTCGCAGTAACCGCGCGAAACCAAAATTCGCGAGATGGAAATCACTACTGCCTATCCCTGCAACGCAAAGCCTGTCTGCTGGATTTCTATAGGTTTCGATAGGGGTAGGTTTGTAATTTTACCCAAACGTGACGTAACCGCCTCTCACCCGGATTCATACACGGTGGGCGCCAAAACACAGTGTTTCCTCGCCCGCAATCGACTCCCTTCCTGATTCATATTTGTACACGGTGGGCGCCAAAAATAAACTCTCGTTGGCAAATATTCGGTGTATGCGAGATTATCGTCCTATCCCCAACCGACTAATGTTGATGTGCTGTAGTAGAAATTTGAAACGGGGGCTAAGTTTGTAAATTTCCTCGCATTTGAGTCAAGCGCGCCCTGAATACATGGTTCCCCTCTTCCTCTCTACCTCCATTTTCCCCATTCGTACTCCGTGGGCGCCAAAACACCCTCTCCACCCCACCCTCCTCCGCCCGCCGCCGTCCGCCACCCCATCCACCGCCGTCCATTACAAGAGATCGACCTCTCTCATCCACGACTTCGGACCGGGATCCTTGCATCCCGTCCTCTCGCTTCATCCCCGCCGTCGTCCACCTTGCTGGCGCCGCTCCTACGACTGTCTCGTCCACCGCACCCCACCGCCACCGTCTACCCTCCTAGATCTGCTTCCACGCTGGCGACAGTCATCACTACCGTAGCATCGTGAAATTCTCAGTAGATGCGTACACGGCGCCGCACCAGAGGCGGTACTCTTTCGTATCTGCTCAACTTATTTATCGCAGCAAGAAAATAGATCGCCACTGCTTTACTCTGATTTCTTGTCTTCTTTGCGAAGTTGCCTTTGTTCGATTTGCACCTTCAGATCCGCCATGGCACGCTCAACACTATACTCCCAATGCTTATGGTTTTCCCCTTTTATATTCCACACTAATTAAATCACAGTAGACTAAATTTCAAAATTGGGTCAGTCGATTTTTCAGAGCTCGCCGGAGTTCGCCGGTGCAATCGAAGGGGCTCGGGTGGTTGTGGGGCCTTGTCGAACGAAGAAAACTCGACGTGGGTGGGGGTTGGGGCGGGGGTAGGGGTGGGGGTGGCGGAGGAACACAGACGGTGGGGGCCGGTGGTCCGGCCGGCGGCCCGTGCGGTGTTCTGTATGGGAAGAATCATAGACAAGGAAGAAGAAGGGTTAGGAGACGTAGGATCTTCATCCAACCGCCTGAAATGGTCGAGAGACAGCTGGGAGTTGCATTCTTAATGCGCTCTGGTTCATCATGTGTGGGCACTGCGCAACCAACATTTTATTATCCAAAATCTGCTTGCTCTTCTTTACCATGTTCCTCTTCTATTCTTCTTTAATATGTACTCTCTCCGTTCCTAAATACAAGTCTTTGTATAGATTCCACCATGGACTACATATGGAGCAAAATGAGTGAATCTACACTCTAAAATGTATCTGGATACATCCGTATGTGATCCATAGTGGAAATATCTACTAAGACTTATATTTTGGAACGAAGGGAGTATGATAGTAGTACTATATGTTCCTTGTACTGAAGATGAGCAGGGACATTTGCAGTGTAGAAGTCTATACGGTCGGTTGTGATGGACACTTTGAGCCTCTTTGATTCGTAGGATCTTGTAAACATAGGAATAGGATTTGTAGTGGCCTGCCCACTTGAATCCTATAAGAATAGCAAGGAAATGTGGGGAGTTGTGTCGCCTTTGAGAGTTACACTGATATTAACAGTACCGCACCTTCACTTGAAGAGAGCTGTATCCGAAGCCTTTCTAGCCATACCGGCAATACGAGCACATATATTCCAGCAAGTTCCACTTTGCTGATTTTACTCTGATGCTTAAGGTTTTCCCGTTATATCTACACTATGATCTGTGTAGCTGCTTTGTGTCGCACTAGGAGCAGTCCACTCTTGAAGCTAAACACTGCAATGACTTACAAAATTGGCACCAAGGCATTGAGTGCCATTCTAGATGCAATGAAACTCATACGCTCCCCACCTATTGATTCTTGTTCAGAATATGATCCTAATGACCATTCTAACCTCGAGGAGTCAAAGGTAGATGGCCCGTCCTGTTCACCCATCAAGGTGCCTGTTCTAATTTGGCAATGTTTTATTGATTGCGGGTATCTTGCATATGTTGTCTTGCATTTCTTCTACTTTGTTGCACCGCCATCTGCTTAGTTTACTCATCATATATGTCGAGATGTCATGCCCATCCATTATCAATACATATTCCATCTGTCATCATACCATGTTTTTCCACTCAAATGTTGTTCTTGTGCATCAGACATCAAAAAGGAAGAGGGTGACTGCCGAACCTGAAGGAGCACCAGCAAAGTCCTTGAAAAACGTGGTGGTGCCGGAGAAATGAAACAACACCCCACTTCTATTGGCTACACAACCAGTGACACAAAACGTAGGACCGACTCCACCAGACTGTACCCATACTTCACTGGCCACACCACTAGCCCCACCACATAGGACCTACACTCCAACAAAAGGTATACCTATTTAATTTGCCATAGCACTAGCTGTACCACAGAAAAATCCCACTCCAGCAAAAAGTACAACAAGTCCACCAGCCGAAGACCTATCCCAACTGCAGAGACGGCCAATTCCTGCAGATTGGAACCCCATTCCATTTATTCCCAGTTTAAAAGACAATGCTTTCAATGTTGTCATGGGAAGATTATTGTGAAGACAAACACCATTTTCACATCTTCCTGTCCAACTTACGTGTAAGTGCTATTATTCATGGTTATTATTTTCCTGTTTTCTGCTGATTGAACACATCAATGATTTACATTACATTGTTGTAACTAGGCGAGGGTCAATCTGGATAGTCATGACGAGCAAAGCTTGCTTGTGCTTTTCAAGGAAGCATTGCAGCAGTATCGGTGTTACCTGAGGAAATCACACTTTGATGGCAAGTCTATAGACGAATTTCCGGTGAAGTCTCCTGTGCTAAATTTAGAAGACATTGAATGGAAAAACCTTGTTATGCACTGGTATCATTCCCAGGATGAGGTATTGTCTATGAAATCACATGACAATTTGAACTTCTACTTTTCCGCATATGCCTTACGGATCTTTTTTTGCAGGAAATCTGCTCGAAGAAGAATTCCGGTTTGACAAGAACGACAGGATATCGCAAATATGTTGCCCGCTGCTTTGCTCTTGTTAGTACCTGTTGTCCTGTATCACTGTACTTGCATGCATACCTGGTTCATTATGTGACAGCAGTATGCATGATAGCTTGCTTATCAATTGTTCGCTCCAAATTATCTAATCTGTATGAATGGTTACATTAGTGTAGAATATATCCAATGCCAATGTTTTTTTAGCTCTGCATTGTTCTTGTAAGTACATGCTGTCCTTTATCAGTGTACTTATAATGACAGGTAGTTGTTCATGTACCATCACTCTGCAGCTTATTTTCCTTTGCCCTCCATTTTCTACACATCAGATCTATATTTACTCTTACCATAAGGTTGGTACTGAAGAAGTTTAGCTCTGCATTGCTCTTGGCTGTACCTTTTGCCTGTATCGCTGCACTTACATTTATAGCTACTTGGTTATGTAGCATCACTCTTCATCTTATCTTAAATATTCTCCATTTTTTCGTATATTATCACATCTATATTTACTCTTAACAAAATGTAGAATAAAGGCAATGCTTTTGAAGAAGATGTTGTGGTAAACTTCTTGAATTGCCCCCCCATCAGCATGGACAAGGCCTTTATAGAGCCTGTCTTCACCAATAATGTAAGTTTGTCCATCTCAAGCCTTCAAACTTTGTTGTATATATTTGGTTAGGCATGACTGCAACAGCTGTTTATTTTTGGTGTTTGCATCAAATTGCTTGTTTAAAGTTTATTATGTAGTTCATAAACAAAAGTTTGTCCTTTCTCAATTTAAGTTTTAGTTGTACAACCAAGTTCCTTCTTCATACCATGTAAATTAAACTATACAGAGCAAGTGATCTTCTTTTGCACTGCATGTATGCTTCTGTTCTTCATCCGTAATCCAGTGGTGTGGTGAACCTACCCACTACAGCACAATGTCATATTCTGCAATGTCTTAACTATGAACAATGTCATATCATTCTACTATTATTTAAACCGTCTCTTTATTTGCCAATCTGAAATGGTATAAATTGACAGCACACTAACCATTGATACTTATGAGTTCTTGATCTGTAATCCAGTGGTGTCGTGAAGCTGCCAACTCCTTCACAATGTCATTTCCTGCCATGTCTTGACCTGAACAATACCATATTGTGTTAATGCAATTTTAAACTGTGTCACTTTATTCGTCAGTAAGAAATGTGATGAATTGTCAGCACTGATACTCTTATCTGCAAAACCTGTCATCGGTCTGCTTGTTTATCTTTCAGAGTGAGGAAGATATAAGTGTTGAACAAGCGCAGTCTCATCATCTTGCTCAGCTGCTTGCGCTGCAGCTCCCCAGTAGGGCTAACCTTTCTTGAACTCTATTGAAGTGCTGTCGGTTTTGTATATTATTTTTTCGGCGTGTTTATTTGCACTGGTGGCGATCTTTGATGCCCAGTGTATGTAATCTGATGTCTGCTTGTGCTTTATTATCATAGTGGCGAACTTTGATGCCCAGTGGATGTAATATGCCGTAATTTCTTTATTGTATAGTCTAGGTTTTTTCTTATTCATGATGCTGCAGTTATTTTACTGTATATATCATGTCTTCGCAGTAAACCGGCCAAACCGTAAAATTACGGTACATAATCGGGCCGTCATGCAATCACGATGTAGGTTGGGCCTGAAACGTGCTGAACAGCTCACGGGCCGGCAGCAGCCCGAAATGAACCCTGGCCCATGATTGTGCGAATCAAATCACGGGCTTTTGACAGGACAAAATTGTCTCGGTCCTTGTTTGGCCCAATAAGATATCGGCTGCGAGCAGGCCGGATGCAAACTGGGCCGTAGTTAGGCCCAACTATATGACGGGCTTTTAACAGGCCGAAATTAATATAGGGCCGAAATGTTAAACGGGCCCTTAACAGGACAAAACTAATATCAGGCTGAATTACTAAGTGGGCCTTTAGCAAGTGGGCCCAAAAGCATAGTGTCCAGTTGACGGGCCGAATCTGATGGGCCATAATTGAGCCCAAAGCCTCTTAAAGGGCCGGGCCTGATCTGGGCCGTAATTTGGCCCAGAACATGGTAGGATTTTAACGGGCCGGATCTCATATGGGCCACTATTAGGCCCGGAGCGTGGCATGCCATTAATGGACCGGATCAAATATGGGCCGACATTTGGCCCAAAACATGGCAGCCAGTTAATGGGCCGGCCTACTAGGGTCCTCAAAATCTTGTGGGCCTACGGCTGGGCCGGCCCATTAATGTCGGCGAAATCTCGTGGGCCTTTAGCTGGGCCGGCCCATTAAGTCGGCGAAATCTCGTGGGCCTTTAGCTGGGCCGGCCCATTATGATCCGCAAGAATCTTGTGGGCCTTTACCTGGGCCGGCCCATTATGACCCGCAAAATCTTGTGGGCCTTTAGCTGGGCCAGCCCATTAAGGTCCGCAAAATCTCGTGGGCCTTTAGCTGGGCCGGCCCATTATGGTTCGCAAAATCTCTTGGGCCTTTAGCTGGGCCGGCCCATTATGGTCAACAAAATCTTGTGGGCCTTCAGTTGGGTCGGCCCATTTAAACTTGATGGGTCGGTCCATGTGTCAACATATCATAGGCGCGTCTCGCCCATTGGATGAGTGACACCTGTGCCAACGCAGACCTGACACGTGTCTCCTCCAGCCAATGATGATTTTACACGTGGAAAATCCCCATTGGTCGGGGCTATTAACGGGTTATCGGATCTAAAACCCGACTCGATAGCTTAACGGCGTTTCGTTACGGTGGATGCCACGTGTCGGTCACCCTTGACGAAAGCACTTCTGTGATGCGCGATTTATCATCATGGAAGTGGACACTTCCGTGATGATAATTTTGGTAATGTCATGGAACACTTCTACGATAGCACATGTATGACTATCTTGATTCTGTCATAAAATCGTCATGGATGTACATGCATGACAGAAAATGCAACCTACTGTGACAAACACGTATCATCACGGAAGTGTATTTTTTTGTAGTGTACATCAACACCATAGCCTCTCTGATGATGTGTGAGTAGTTTACCTCAAACCTTCGGGTCCATATTATTAGCTAGATGGCTTCTTCTCTCTCTTTGGATCTCAATACAAAGTTCTCCTTGATCTTCTTGAAGATCTATTCGATGTAATCTTCTTTTGCGGTGTGTTTGTCGAGATCCGATGAATTGTGGGTTTATGATTAAGTTTATCTATGAACAATATTTGTATCTCCTCTGAATTCTTTTATGTATGATTGGTTATCTTTGCAAGTCTCTTCGAATTATCAGTTTGGTTTGGCCTACTAGATTGATCTTTCTTGCAATGGGAGAAGTGCTTAGCTTTGGGTTCAATCTTGCGGTGTCCTTTCCCAGTGACAGCAGGGGCAGCAAGGCACGTATTGTATTGTTGCCATCGAGGATAAAAAGATGGGGTTTATATCATATTTCTTGAGTTTATCCCTCTACATCATGTCATCTTGCCTAATGCGTTACTCTGTTCTTATGAACTTAATACTCTAGATGCATGCTGGATAGTGGTTGATGTGTCGAGTAATAGTAGTAGATGCATAATCGTCTCGGTCTACTTGTCGCGGACGTGATGCCTATATACATGATCATACCTAGATATTCTCATAACTATGCTCAATTCTATCAATTCCTCGACAGTAATTTGTTTACCCACCGTAATACTTATGCTCTTGAGAGAAGCCACTAGTGAAACCTATGGCCCCCGGGTCTATCTTCCATCATATTAATCTTCCAGCACTTAGCTATTTCTATTGTCATTTATTTTACTTTGCATCTTTATTTCTCTTTATCCTAAAAATACCAAAAATATTATCTCATCGTATCTATCAGATCTCACTCTTGTAAGTGACCGTGAAGGGATTGACAACCCCTTTATCGTGTTGGTTGCGAGGTTCTTATTTGTTTGTGTAGGTGCGTGGGACTCGAGCGTGATCTCCTACTGGATTGATACGTTGGTTCTCAAAAACTGAGGGAAATACTTATGCTACTTTACTGCATCACCCTTTCCTCTTCAAGGGAAAACCAATGCAGCTCAAGAGGTAGAAAGAAGGATTTCTGGCGCCGTTGCCGGGGAGATTCGCGCCAAGTCAAGTCTAGATTTGACTCCCAGCAACGAGCCATTTTTGCCGCCGTTGGCGGGGAGTCTACGCACAAGTCAAGACATACCAAGTACCCATCACAAAGTCTTATCCCTCGCATTACATTATTTTCCATTTGCCTCTCGTTTTCCTCTCCCCCACTTCACCCTTGCCGTTTTATTCGCCCTCTCTTTTTCCGTTCGCCTCTTTTTTGCTTGCTTCTTGTTTGCTTGTGTGTTGGATTGCTTTCTAGTCACGATGGCTCAAGACAATACTAAATTGTGTGACTTTGCCAATACCAACAACAATGATTTTCTTAGCACTCCGATTTCTCCTCTTACCAATGCTGAATCTTGTGAAATTAATGCTGCTTTGTTGAATCTTGTCATGAAAGATCAATTTGCCGGCCTTCCTAGTGAAGATGCCGCTACCCATCTAAATAGCTTTGTTGATTTGTGTGATATGCAAAAGAAGAAAGATGTGGACAATGATATTGTTAAATTTAAGCTATTTCCTTTTTCCCTTAGAGATCGTGCTAAAGCTTGGTTTTTGTCTTTGCCTAAAAATAGTATTGATTCATGGAATAAGTGCAAAGATGCTTTTATCTCTAAGTATTTTCCTCCCGCTAAGATCATATCTCTTAGAAACGATATTATGAATTTTAAGAAACTTGATCATGAACATGTTGCACAAGCTTGGGAGAGGATGAAATTAATGATACGTAATTGCCCTACACATGGTTTGAATCTTTGGATGATTATACAAATTTTTTTATGCCGGATTGAAATTTGCTTCTAGAAATCTTTTAGATTCGGCCGCGGGCGGCACATTATGGAAATCACTTTAGGAGAAACTACTAAACTCCTAGACAATATTATGGTTAATTATTCTCAATGGCACACCGAAAGATCTACTAGTAAAAAAGTGCATGCGATAGAAGAAATTAATGTTTTGAGTGGAAAGACGGATGAACTTATGAAATTGTTTGCTAATAAGAGTGTTTCCTCTGATCCTAATGATGTGCCTTTGTCTACCTTGATTGAGAATATTAATGAATCTATGGATGTGAATTTTGTTGGTAGGAATAATTTTGGTAACAACGCGTATAGAAGAAACTTTAATCCTAGGCCGTTCCCTAGTAATTCCTCTAATAATTATGGTAATTCCTAAAACAATTCTTATGGAAATTTTAATAAGATGCCCTCTGAATTTGAGACTAGTTTTAAGGATTTTATGAATTCGTAAAAGAATTTCAATGCTTTGCTTGAAGAAAAATTGCTTAAGGTTGATGAATTGGCTAGGAACGTTGATAGAATTTCTCTTGATGTTGATTCTTTGAAACTTAGATCTACTCCACATAAGCATGATATCAATGAGTCTCTCAAAGCCATGAGAATTCCCATTGATGAGTGCAAAGAAAGAACCGCTAGGATGTGTGCTAAGAAAGATTGCTTTGTGAAAGCGTGTTCTTCTAGTTTCTATGAAAATAAAGATGAAGATCTAAAAGTTATTGATGTGTATCCTATTAAATATTTGCTTTGCAATATGAATCTTGATAAATATGGGACTAAAGATGAGCCACCTTTACCTAGAAGGTGTTCCAAAAATTCAGAGTTTTTAGATCTTGATGCAAAAGTTGGTAAAAGTGGAATTGAAGAGGTCAAAACTTTAGATATCAATGAACCCACTATTTTGGATTTCAAGGAATTTAATTATGATAATTTCTCTTTGATAGATTGTATTTCCTTGTTGCAATCCATGCTAAATTCTCTTCATGCTTATAGTCAAAATAAAGCTTTTACTAAACATATCGTTGATGCTTTGATGCAATCTTATGAAGAAAAACTTGAGTTGGAAGTTTCTATCCCTAGAAAACTTTATGATGAGTGGGAACCTATTATTAAAATTAAAATTAAAGATCATGAATTCTATGCTTTGTGTGATTTGGGTGCTAGTGTTTCCACGATTCCGAAAACTTTATGCGATTTGCTAGGATTCCATGAATTTGATGATTGTTCTTTAAACTTGCACCTTGCGGATTCCACTATTAAGAAACCTATGGGAAGAATTAATGATGTTATTATTGTTGCAAATAGGAACTATGTGCCCGTAGATTTCATTGTTCTTGACATAGATTGCAATCCTTCATGTCCTATTATTCTTGGTAGACCTTTCCTTAGAACGATTGGTGCAATTATTGATATGAAGGAAGGGAATATTAGATTCCAATTTCCGTTAAGGAAAGGCATGGAACACTTCCCTAGAAAGAAAATAAAATTACCTTATGAATCTATTATGAGAGCCACTTATGGATTGCCTACCAAAGATGGCAATACCTAGATCTATCCTTGCTTTTATGCCTAGCTAGGGGCGTTAAACGATAGTGCTTGTTGGGAGGCAACCCAATTTTATTTTAGTTTTTTGCATTTTGTTTCTGTTTAGGAATAAATATTTGATCTAGCCTATGGTTAGATTTTTGATGTTTTAATTAATGTTTGTGCCAAGTTAAACCTATAGGATCTTCTTGGATGATAGTTATTTGATCTTGCCGAAAATTCCAGAAACTTTATGTTCACGAAAATAATTTTTAAAAATCACCAGAAAGTGATAAAATATTGATTCCAATTGCAGTAGATCAATAAAAAAAATTCTAGGTCGTCCTATTTTGGTAGAATTGTTTGAGTTCCAGAAGTTTGCGTTAGTTACAGATTACTACAGACTCTTCTGTTTTTGACAGATTCTGTTTTTCATGTGTTGTTTGCTTATTTTGATGAATCTATGGCTAGTATAAGGGGGTACGAACCATAGAGAAGTTGGAATACAGTAGGTTTAACACCAATATAAATAAGTAATGAGTTCATTACAGTACCTTAAGTGGTGATTTGTTTTCTTATAATAACGGAGCTCATGAGATTTTCTGTTGAGTTTTGTGATGTGAAGTTTTCATGTTTTTCGGTAAAGATTTGATGGGTTTTGTAACAAGGAGTGGTAAGAGCCTAAGCTTGGGGATGCCCATGGCACCCCAAGGTAATATAAGGACACCAAAAAACCAAAGCTTGGGGATGCCCCGGAAGGCATCCCCTCTTTCGTCTTCGTCCATCGGTAACTTTACTTGGAGCTATATTTTTATTCACCACATGTTATGTGTTTTGCTTGGAGCGTATTATATGATTTGAATATTTGCTTTTCAGTTTACCACAATCATACTTTCTGTACACACCTTTTGAGAGAGACACACATGATTCGGAATTTATTAGAATACTCTATGTGCTTCACTTATATCTTTTGAGCTATATAGTTTTTGCTTTAGTACTTCACTTATATGTTTTAGAGCACGGTGGTGGAATTGTTTTATAGAAACTATTGTTCTCTCATGATTCACTTATATTATTTTGAGAGTCCTACAAAACAGCATGGTAATTTGCTTTAATCATAAAAATTAGTCCTAAAGTGATAGGCATCCAAGATTAGTAAAAAAAAATCTTATGAGTGTGTTGAATACCATGAGAAGTTTGATGCTTGATAATTGTTTTGAGATATGAAGATGGTGATATTAGAGTCATGCTAGTTGAGTGGTTATGAATTTGAGAAATACTTGTGTTAAAGTTTGTGATTCTTGTATCATGCACGTATGGTGAACCGTTATGTGATGAAGTCAGAGCATGATTTATTTATTGATTGTCTTCCTTATGAGTGGCGGTCGGGGACGAGCGATGGTCTTTTCCTACCAACCTATCCCCCTAGGAGCATGCGCGTAATACTTTGCTTTGATAACTTGTAGATTTTTGCAACAAGTATATGAGTTCTTTATGACTAATGTTGAGTCCATGGATTATACTCACTCTCATCCTTCCACCATTGCTAGCCTCTCTAATACCACACACTTTTCGTTGGTATCATACACCCACCATATACCTTCCTCAAAACAGCCACCATACCTACCTACCATGGCATTTCCATAGCCATTCCGAGATATATTTCCATGCAACTTACCACCGTTTCGTTTACCATGACATGCTTCATCATTGTCATAATTGCTTTGCGTGATCATGTAGTTGACATCGTATTTGTGGCAAAGCCACCGTTCATAATTTTTAGACATGTCACTCTTGATTCATTGCATATCCCGGTACACTGCTAGAGCCATTCACATAGAGTCATATTTTGTTCTAAGTATTGAGTTGTAATTGTTGAGTTGTAAGTACATAAAGTGTCATGGTCGTCATTATTAGAGCACTGTCCCAAGTGAGGAAAGGATGATGGAGAGTATGATTCCCCCACAAGTCGGGATGAGACTCCGGACGAAAAAAGGCCATAAAAAGGAGAAGGCCCAAAAAAAGAGAGAAAAAGAGACAAGGGACAATGCTACTATCCTTTTTCCACACTTGTGCTTCAAAGTAGCACCATGATCTTCATGATAGAGAGTCTCCTATGATATCACTTTCATATACTAGTGGGAATTTTTCATTATAGAACTTGGCTTGTATATTCCAATGATGAGCTTCCTCAAAATGCCCTAGGTCTTCATGAGAAAGCGAGTTGGATGCACACCCACTTAGTTTCTTTTGTTGATCTTTCATATACTTATAACTCTAGTGCATCCGTTGCATAGCAATGCCTACTCACTCACATTGATATCTATTGATGGGCATCTCCATACCCTGTTGATACGCCTAGTTGATGTGAGACTATCTTCTCCTTTTTGTCTTCTCCGCAATAACCATTCTATTCCACATATAGTGCTATGTCCATGGCTCACGCTCATGTATTGCGTGAAGATTGAAAAAGTTTGAGAACATCAAAAGTATGAACAATTTCTTGGCTTGCCATCGGGGTTGTGCATGATTTAAATATTTTGTGTAATGAAGATAGAGCATAGCCAGACTATATTATTTTGTAGGGATAACTTTCTTTGGCCATGTTATTTTGAGAAGACATAATTGCTTAGTTAGTATGCTTGAAGTGTTATTATTTTTATTTTCAATATTAAACTTTTGCCATGTATCTTTCGGATCTGAATATTCATACCACAAATTAGAGAATTACATTGAAAATTATGCTAAGTAGCATTCCACATCAAAAATTCTGTTTTTATCATTTACCTACACGAGGACGAGCAGGAATTAAGCTTGGGGATATGCTTGATACGTCTCCAACGTATCTATAATTTTTGATTGTTCCATGCTATATTATATTCTATTTTGGATGTTTAATGGGCTTTATTATACACTTTTATATTATTTTTGGGACTAACCTATTAACCGGAGGCCCAACCCAAATTGCTGGTTTTTGCCTATTTTAGTGTTTCGAAGGAAAATGATATCAAACAGAGTCCAAACGGAATGAAACCTTCGGGAACGTGATTTTCGGAACAAACGTGATCTAGAGGACTTGGAGTCTACGTAAAGCAATCAACAAGGAAGGCACGAGGCAGGGGGGCGCGCCCACCTCCCCCAGGCGCGCCCTCCATCCTCGTGGGCCCCTCATTGCTCCACCTACATACTTCTTCCTCCTATATATACCCATATACCCTGGAAACATCAGATATGAAGCCAAAACCCTATTTCCACCGCCGCAACCTTCTGTACCCATGAGATCCCATCTTGGGGCCTTTTCCGGCGCTCCGCCGGAGGGGGCATTGATCATGGAGGGCTTCTACATCAGCACCATAGCCTCTCCGATGATGTGTGAGTAGTTTACCTCAGACCTTCAGGTCCATAGTTATTAGCTAGATGGCTTCTTATCTCTCTTTGGATCTCAATACAAAGTTCTCCTCGATCTTCTTGGAGACCTATTCGATGTAATCTTCTTTTGTGGTGTGTTTGTCGAGATCCGATGAATTGTGAGTTTATGATCAAGTTTATCTACGAACAATATTTGAATCTCCTCTGAATTCTTTTATGTATGATTGGTTATCTTTGCAAGTCTCTTCGAATTATCAATTTGGTTTGGCCTACTAGATTGATCTTTCTTGCAATAGGAGAAGTGCTAAGCTTTGGGTTCAATCTTGTGGTGTCCTTTCCCAGTGACAGCAGGGGCAGCAAGGCACGTATTGTATTGTTGCCATCGAGGATAAAAAGATGGGGTTTATATCATATTGCATTAGTTTATCCCTCTACATCATGTCATCTTACTTAAAGCATTACTCTGTTCTTATGAACTTGATACTCTAGATGCATGCTGGATAGAGGTCGATGTGTGGAGTAATAGTAGTAGATGCAGAATCGTTTCGGTCTACTTGTCACGGACGTGATGCCTATATACATGATTATACCTAGATATTCTCATAACTATGCTCAATTCTATCAATTGCTCGACAGTAATTTGTTTACCCACCGTAATACTTATGCTCTTGAGAGAAGCCACTAGTGAAACCTATGGCCCCCGGGTCTATCTTCCATCATATTAATCTTCCAACACTTAGCTATTTCTATTGCCGTTTATTTTACTTTGCATCTTTATTTCTCTTTATCATAAAATACCAAAAATATTATCTTATCATATCTATCAGATCTCACTCTCGTAAGTGACTGTGAAGGGATTGAGAACCCCTTTATCGCGTTGGTTGCGAGGTTCTTTTTTTTTGTGTAGGTGCGTGGGACTCGAGCGTGATCTCCTACCGGATTGATACCTTGGTTCTCAAAAACTAAGGGAAATACTTATGCTAATTTAGTGCATCACCCTTTCCTCTTCAAGGGAAAACCAACGCAGTGCTCAAGAGGTAGCAGAAAACTACTCCATCTCACGTGATGATCGGACATGGTTTAGTTGATATGGATCACGTGATCACTTAGATGATTATAGGGATGTCTATCTAAGTGGGAGTTCTTAAGTAATATGATTAATTGAACTTAAATTTATCATGAACTTAGTCCTGATAGTATTTTTATATCTATGTTGTAGATCAATAGCTCGCGATGTAGCTCCCCGTTTATTTTTGATATGTTCCTAGAGAAAAACTAAGTTGAAAGATGTTAGTAGCAATGATGCGGATTGGATCCGTGATCTAAGGATTATCCTCATTGCTGCACAGAAAAATTATGTCCTTGATGCACCACTAGGTGATAGACCTATTGCAGGAGCATATGCACATGTTATGAACGTTTGACAAAGCTTGGTATGATGACTACTTGATAGTTTAGTGCACCATGCTTTACGGCTTAGAACCGGGACTTCAAAAATGTTTTGAATGCCACAGAGCATATAAGATGTTGGATCTGAAATTGGTATTTCAAACTCATGCCCGAGTCAAGAGGTATGAGACCTCTGACAAGTACTTTTCCTACAAGATGGAGGAGAATAGCTCAGCTAGTGAGCATGTGCTTAGAATGTCTAAGTACTACAATCACTTGAATCAAGTGGGAGTTAATCTTCCAGATAAGATAGCGATTGACAGAGTTCTCTAGTCACTATCACCAAGTTACTAGAACTTCGTGATGAACTATAATATGCAAGGGATAACGGAAACAATTCCCAAGCTCTTCATGATGCTAAAATCGACGAAGGTAGAAATCAAGAAAAACATCATGTGTTGATGGTTGACAAGACCACTAGTTTCAAGTAAAAGGGGAAGGGAAAGAAAGGGAACTTCAATAAGAATGGCAAGCAAGTTGCCACTCCCATGAAGAAGCCTAAAGCTAGACCCAAGCCTGAAACTGAGTGCTTCTACTGCAAAGGAAATGGTCACTGGAAGTGGAACTGCCCTAGATACTTGGCGGATAAGAAGGATGGCAAAGTGAACAAAGGTATATTTGATATACATGTTATTGATGTGTACTTTACTAGTGTTCATTGCAACCCCTCGGTATTTTGATACTGGTTCATTCACTAAAGAGTAGTAACTCGAAACGGGAGTTGCAGCATGAACATAGACTAGTTAAGGGTGAAGTGACAATGTGTGTTGGAAGTGGTTCTAAGATCGATATGATCATCATCGCACACTACCTATACTTTCGGGATTAGTGTTAAACCTAAATAAATGTTATTTGGTGTTTGCGTTGAGCATGAATATGATTTGATCATGTTTATTGCAATACGGTTATTCATTTAAGTCAAAGAGTAATTGTTATTCTATTTACATGAATAAAACCTTCTATGGTCATACACTCAATATAAAAGGTTTATTGAATCTCAATCGTAGTGATACACATATTCATAATATTGAGCCAAAATATGCAAAGTTAATAATGATAGTGCAACTTATTTGTGGCACTGCCATTTAGGTCATATTGGTGTAAAGCGCATGAAGAAAATCCATGCGGATGGGCTTTTTGAATCACTTGATTATGAATCAGTTGATGCTTGCGAACCATGGCTCATAGGCAAGATGACTAAGACTCCGTTCTCCGGAACAATGGAGCGAGCACTGACTTACTGGAAATAATACATACTGATGTATGCGGTCTGATGAGTGTTGAAACTCGCGGCGGGTATCGTTATTTTCTGACCTTCACAGATGATTTGAGCAGATATGGGTATATCTACTTGATGAAACATAAGTCTGAAACATTTGAAAAGTTCAAAGAATTTTAGAGTTAAGTGGAAAATCATCGTAACAAGAAAATAAAGTTTCTATGATCTGATCATGGAGGAGAATATTTGAGTTACGAGTTTGGTCTTCATTTGAAACAATACGAAATAGTTTCGCAACTCACACCACCTGGAACACCACAGTGTAATGGTGTGTCCAAATGTCGTAATCGCACTTTACTAGATATGGTGCGATCTATGACGTCTCTTACTGATTTACCACTATCGTTTTGGGGTTATGCATTAGAGACAGGTGCATTCACGTTAAATAGGGCACCATCTAAATCCGTTGAGATGACACCGTATGAACTTTGGTTTGGCAAGAAACCAAAGCTGTCATTTCTTAAAGTTTGGGGTTACGATGCTTATGTGAAAAAGTTTCAAACTGATAAGATCGAACCCAAATCAGAGTAGTGCGTCTTCATAGGATACCCAAAAGAAACTGTTGGGTACACCTTCTATCACAGATCCGAAGGCAAGATATTTTGTTGCTTAAAGTGTATCCTTTCTAGAGAAGAAGTTTCTCTCGAAAGAAGTGAGTGGGTGGAATGTAGACCTTGATAAGGTAATTGTACCTTCTCCCGAATTGGAAAGTAGTTCATCACAAAAATCAGTTCTAGTGATCTCTACACCAATTAGTGAGGAAACTAATGATGATGATCATGAAACTTCAGATCAAGTTACTACCGAACCTCGTAGGACAACCAGAGTATGGTCCGCACCAGAGTGGTACGGTAATCCTTTCTGGAAATCATGTTACTTGACCATGATGAACCTATGAACTATGAGGAAGCAATGATGAGCCCAGATTCCGCAAAATGGCTTGAGGCCATGAAATCTGAGATGGGATCCATGTATGAGAACAAAGTGTGGACTTTGATTGACTTGCCCGATGATCGGTGAGTCATTAAGAATAAATGGATCTTCAAGAGGAAGACGGACGCTGATAGTACTGTTACTCTCTACGAAGCTCGACTTGTTGCAAAAGGTTTTCAACAAGTTCAAGGGGTTGACTATGATGAGACTTTCTCACCCGTAGCGATGCTTAAGTCTGTCCGAATCATGTTAGTAGTTGCCGCATTTTATGAAATCTGGCAAATGGATGTCAAAACTGCATTCCTTAATGGATTTCTTAAAGAAGAGTTGTATATGATGCAACCCCAAGGTTTTGTCAATCCTAAAGGTGCTAACAAAGTGAGCAAGCTCCAGCGATCCATCTATGGACTGGTGCAAGAATCTCGGAGTTGGAATATATGCTTTGATAAAAGAAGACAACCCCAAATGCTAGATCCCCGGTCGTCCCAGCTGGGCTCCACTACTGATCAACAGGAAATGAAACAACACAATGAATAAGATCTTAATCTAGCTCCCACTTGAGCTTGTTTGCGTCACCTGCACTGGTATCATCGGCACCTGCAACTGTTTGGAAGTATCTGTGAGTCACAAGGACTCAGCAATCTCACACCATTGAGATCAAGACTATTTAAGCTTATGGGTAGGATATGGTAATGAGGTGGAGCTGCAGCAAGCACTAAGCATGTATGGTGGCTAACATACGCAAATAAGAGCGAGAAGAGAAGTAACGCAGTGGTTGAGAAGCTAGAAATGATCGAGAAGTGATCCTGAAACTACTTACGTTCAAGCATAACACAAGAACCGTGTTCACTTCCCGGACTCCACCGAGAAGAGACCATCACGGCTACACATGCGGTTGATGCATTTTAATTTAAGTCAAGTGTCAAGTTCTCTACAAGCGGACATTAACAAATTCCCATCTGCCCATAACCGCGGGCACGGCTTTCAAAAGTTCAAACCCTGCAGGGGTGTCCCAACTTAGCCCATCACAAGCTCTCACGGTCAACAAAGTATATTCCTTCTCCTGGGAAGACCCGATTAGTCTCGGAATCCCGGTTACAAGACATTTCGACAATGGTATAACAAGACCAGCAAAGCCTCCCGAATGTGCCGACAAATCTTGATATGAGCTGCACATATCTCATTCTCAGGGCACACCGGATGAGCCAGATGTCGGGTTGGCATAGATCCTGGTTGGCCAGGGGGCGTCGGACATCGCTCAGGTTGGACCAACACTTAGAGAAGCACTGGCCCGGGGGGTTAAAATAAAGATGACCCTCAGGCTCCGGAAACCCAAGGGAAAAAGGCTTAGGTTGTTAGGCAAATGTAAAACCAAGGTTGGGCCTTGCTGGAGGAGTTTTATTCAAAGCGAACTTTCAAGGGGTTCCCATAGCACCCAACCGCGTAAGGAATGCAAAATCAAGGAACATAACACTGGTATGACGGAAACTAGGGCGGCAAGAGTGGAACAAAACACCAGGCATAATGCCGAGCCTTCCACCCTTTACCAAGTATATCGATGAATTAATTAAAATAATAGATATTGTGATATCCCAACATATCCATGTTTCACCATGGAACAAACTTCATCTTCACCTGCAACTAGCAACGCTATAAAAGGGGCTGAGCAAAAGCGGTAACATAGCCAAACAACTGTTTGCAAGGAAGGTGGGTTAGAGACTTGACATGGTAACATGGGAGGCATGATATAACAAGTGGTAGGTAGCGCGACATAGCAATAGAGCGAACAACTAGCAAGCAAAGATAGAAGTGATTTCGAGGGTATGGTCATCTTGCCTGAGATCCTGCAAGGAAGAAGAACGAGTCCACAAAGAAGACAAACGGACGTAGACGAACGGATCCTCACAAACGCAACGTTATCGGAACTAACCTGAAGAAGCAACACCGGAAAGAAGAAAACAACATAGTAAACAACCACCACATAAACATGGAATGATGCACAACCAAGTATGATGCATGTACGGTTTAATGAGGCATGACATGGCAAAGTGCACAAACAATACTACAAATTAAGTGGAGCTCAATATGCAACGAGTTGCATATTGACGAAACGCCACATGACTTATTTAGTTCTCTCTTGTTTATGTACCCAACTATATTAAATGTTATTAACATGGCAAGAGGTGAATCATATGGAAAACTACCTATCTAGGCAAGTTTAAATGAGACCGGAAACAACAAACAACAATTTCGGAAAATCCTCAGATGCAATTTATGGATTTGGTACTGTTCTGCCCTAAACCATATTTTAGAGTTTTTAAACATGCAAAGTAATGTCACCATGTTAAACTAGGCATTTTTCTACCCCATTTACATATAAAGTTTATTAAATTCTGAGTTATGGTTATTTAGTTATGAAATAAAGCATTTTAGCATGGCATTAGGCAAATTATATGCAAACAACATTTTAAACATTTCAAACATGCATGAAAGTTGTATATTATGAAACTAGATGAAACTCTAGTCATTTTTCATATATAACTCATTTTAATCCGATGCACCATTTGTGAGTTATTAAATGCATGAACTAGGGGGACTTTTCTATAAAAACTGCAGTCTCTGGAAAATTGTGAAAATCGCAGCAGCAGGAAAAAAACCTATGGGCCGAAACTAACTAGCCCAAAAGCAGCATGGGCACTAGATCTGAGGGGGGCTCACCATGGGCCAAGCCCAGCCGATGGAAAGGGGCCCAGAAGGGGCTTGCTGGGCTTCGGACGTGGTCGGCCCACACGCCGCGAGGAAGGCGGCCCAGCAGGGGAGCGCTCGTCCTCCTCTGCTCGAGCAGAGGCAGGAGCAAGGCGTGGCGGCTGCCGGCGATGGGGACCGTGGCGCGACGCGTAGGGAGCCGGAGGACGACGGGGATGGACAGATCTGAGGACGGGGGTTCCAGATCCGATGACGGAGGTGGTCGACGGCGCTCGGGGATGCGGGATCCGGTGAGGTGGAGCTCGTCCATGGCGGCAGCGACGGTTCCCTGTGGCAACAGAGGGAGGGAGAGAGCTGGTGAGGAGAGGAAGGAAAATGGGAAGGGAGAGAGAGGGAGGCAATGGCGGCACTGGCCTGCTGTCAAAGTGCTCGCCGGCGGCGAGGCTCCGGTGGCCGGCGAGTGTAGGACAGCGAGGATGGGCGGTGAAGGGGCAGAGAGCCAGCGATGCAGGGGAGCTCGGGCACGCTGCTCTCACGGCTTGGGGCGCGGTCGTGCCAAGATCCGGCCCGGGACGGGCCACGGCGGTGCTGGGGAAGGCGGGGCGCAACGTGGCTTCATGTGAGTGGCTGCGGGCGGCATGGCGGGGTGAGGTGGCGTGCACCGGTTGGCTCGGGGTGCGATGGCGGCGGCACCAAGTGGCGGTGAGGGGTTTGTCCGGCGCCGAATGCGATGACGGTGGTGGCGGCCGATGATTGGGGCACAGAAAACAAGGTGGGGGGGTTGGAGGACGCCAAAAATGGCATCTGGGGGGTTATTTATAAGGCAAGGGGGATAGGGTTAGGGGGTTTGAGGCTGTTTCGAAGCCTCCGATCGCAATCCGACGGTTCCGGTCGGAGGGTGGGTTTAGTAGGCTGCAGGTGGGCTGATTGTGACTGTGTAGAAGGCCGAGGAATGCGGGAGAGAAGAGAGAGATGCCCTGCAGCAGATTCCGGAGACTGAAAACGTCCGACGATAGACAGGCTATACTGCCGCTATAGTTATCCGTTGGCGCATCAAACAAACTCTGAATGCGATGAAACTTGACAAGAGACCTACTAACAACATAACAACACCGCACGCAAACTTTCATACCATTCCAAGAACATTTTCCAGCCACTTATAAAATAATATTTCGGACGTGCCGCGGGCGCGTGCAAGTGTGTCTGGGTTCAGAACGGACAACGGAAAGAACTGGGAGACCCAGACAGATGCAAGTTTTGAAAACCATGATGATACAATGCGGATGATGACATGGCAAGATGCGACACACAAGCAAAAGACAAGGCAACAACAGCGAATAACTGGAGGACACCTAGCACAACGGTCTCGGGGCGTCTGAACACTCCACCACTATGAGAGGATCTCGTCCCGAGATCTAGGATGGCACTGGAGAGAAGCGGAAGAGGAAGAGGAAGAGAAGAGATAAACTAAGTTGCTTCTTTGACAAACGAGTGAAACCAAAGAACCTTGCCAGGTTGAACAAATTGAAATAAAGAAAACAACAAAGATTTACAAAGTTGAAAACACTCCGTTAGAAAAGAGGAGCAAGGAACATTACTAGAAACTTGTAGGTTGAATGACATAAGAAAAGTGTTACAATGGACAAGAAGTGCATGCAAGCACTCCGGTTGAAACGAGCCGTACAAGGAACGATAAAGATCAATTACGACAACACTCCAGTTGGAAATGGAAGGTAAAGAATATGAGCTTGGCAAAATGAAAGCACTTGGATGAGACTCCGGTTAAAAGAGGAATGATAGCCACAACACTCCGCTTAAAACAAGATAGAGAAGGAATAAGAATGATATAATTTGGGCAGCACTCTGACTGTAAATGGAAGTAATTGAACTTGATCTTGACAAGATGAGAGGATAATTGAAAAGAGGACACGACACTCCGGTTGAATGGATTAGCAAACGAAAGAATATGGTCTTCACAATCCGAGATGAAGAGTGAAGAGAGAAACATCACTATGCCTCCGGAAGAAATGAAAAAATGGAATGGAATGAGCGGAGGGAGACAAGATCTTGAGAGAGCACGCTTACAACAAATGCTAGAATGGAGTTGTTGGATTATCAACAACGAAAGGATAAGCTTGATGTGGGCTTATGGAAAACATCTCGACATCTTGATGTGATAATTCTGCCACTAACGAAAAAGAATAGGTTGGATTGATATCAACAAGGAGACGAGAAACTTATTTCACTAGGAGGATAAATGAAGAACTTGAGTCATTTACCAGTACCATAAGTAGCAACAATCCTTAGGGAGAGCTTTAGGTGAAATATAACCCAAGATAACGCCAACGAAGAGATTGATGGATTGAGAAGAGCTCATGCTTGAAGAAATTGATGGGTTTAACTATCTCATTCTTGACAACTATTGAATCATGACACACGAAGGGAAATTGTCAAGAGTGACATAACACCATCTCAAAAGATAAGGTAGAAAGAATTGCACTTTAAAATGCAAGAAGAAGATTACTTGAGATCCTCCAACAAAATCTTGATGAACACTTGAAGAGTGACTTAAATCTTTAAGGAACCCCCGTTGAGCCTTCGTGAGAACTCCGGTAACAAAAGGACAATCAAACGGAAAGAAAGTAGAAAAGAACTCCGGTAAGAAAAGAAATGGTAGGAAGGAAGTGAAGGTTGAAAAGAACAATAATTGAAGCATTGCAATGATTAGATGAAGCTTTGAAATGATATAATTGAAATAACTTGGAGCTCCGTAAAATAAAGATGAACAACTCTGGAAGAAGAAATTAGATCCCTTGGATGAAACAATGATAAGAATTATGTTATGCGCATCCTTCACCAATTTAGATTGATGACAAGCAACGGATTTGGCATACTACTTATTCTCGTAGAAAGGATTAAGAGAGATATAGCGCCAACTTGGGAAGGTCTTCAACGAACCACCGGTAGGATTGGAAAAAACGAATGAATCTGTATGATAACGAAGGAAGAGAACTCTTGAACGAACCGCCATAAGAATTGAAAATGAATTAATAAAAGATAAAGAAACACCGGGAAGAATTAGAGAATGAATGAAGATACTTGAGGGAATTTGATACATGAGAACGAAGAGATCATGAACTGATTAGAGGATATTTGAATGATGCACCGGTAAGATTTGGAGAACGAGAGCTGAAAGCTGAGAATGAATAATTCTTCTGAAGTGATGGCCTTCGGAGGAAAGAAATGAAAACAACTCATGAAATGCTCTCAATGGATGAAAATAATTCTCACAATCAAAACAATTATGAAAGGATGGCCTCAAACTAGAACCACAAATCTTCGAGAGAACGGACCAAGATTTAGAGGAAACACTTCTTCTGTCTTCAAATGTTGAGAATGACGATGAGAAACACCACCATGAATTGTTGAGGCACTCCGGAATGGAAATTAGAAAGGTTGAACCAACAAAGAAAAGAATTTGAAAGATCTTGTAGAAAAACATATGAGTGATGACAATTCATTCTTACGTCAAAATTTGAAATGAATTTGATAATAACTCTAGAAAAATAAGAAGAGTCAGGTAAGATCCTGGGAAAAGACCTGTGGGTTAGGGCCCACTCAAAAGACACACCGTTGAAGAGGTTGCTTGAAAAGAGAGATTGCACCGGTCGAATTAAATGGCTTGAATGAGATAAAAACCTTGGAATAGGTTGAACGAATGAAGAGTGGAAATGCGAACCTTCGAGATATTTTCAGCACTCCAGAACAAATGAATGGCGAGAAGTGGATGATTAAGAGGTGCACCGACATGAGAAAGCATTTGAACCGAGGAAAGGATATGATCGACTGATACATCTCCAACGTATCTATAATTTTTGATTGCTCCATGCTATATTATCTACTATTTAGGATGTTTATGGGCTTTATTATACACTTTATATCATTTTTGGGACTAACCTATTAACCCAGAGCCCAGTGCCAGTTTCTGTTTTTACCTTGTTTTAGGGTTTCGAAGAAAAGGAAAATCAAACGGAGTCCAATTGACCTGAAACTTCACGGAACTCATTTTTGGAAGGAAAGAAGCCCAGAAGACTTGAAGTGCACGTAAGGGAAGCTTCGAGGAGGCCACGAGGTAGGGGGGTGCGACCACCCCCCTAGGGCACACCCTCCACCCTCGTGGGCCCCTCGTGGCCCCCCTGACGTACTTCTTCCGCCTATATATATATATCCATATACCCTAAAAACATCAGAGATCACAATAGATCGGGAGTTCCGCCGCCAGAAGCCTCTGTAGCCACCGAAAGCCAATCTAGACCCGTTCCAGCACCCTGCCGGAGGGTGAATCCTTCTCCGGTGGCCATCTTCATCATCTCGGTGCTCTCCATGATGAGGAGGGAGTAGTTCTCCCTCGGGGCTGAGGGTATGTACCAGTAGCTATGTGTTTGATCTCTCTCTCTCTCGTGTTCTTGATTTGGCACGATCTTGATGTATCACGAGCTTTGCTATTATAGTTGGATCCTATGTTTCTCCTCCCCCTCTACTCTCTTGTAATGGATTGAGTTTCCCCTTTGACGTAATCTTATCGGATTGAGTCTTTAAAGATTTGAGAACACTTGATGTATGTCTTGTCGTGCGTATCTATGGTGACAATGGGATACCACGTGATTAACTTGATGTATGTTTTGGTGATCAACTTGCGGGTTCCGCCCATGAACCTATGCATAGGGGTTGGCACACGTTTTCGTCGTGATTCTCCGGTAGAAACTTTGGGGCACTCTTTGAGGTCCTATGTGTTGGTTGAATAGACGAGATTGTGTGACGCATATCGTATAATCATACCCACGGATACTTGAGGTGACATTGGAGTATCTAGGTGACATTAGGGTTTTGGTTGATTTGTGTCTTAAGGTGTTATTCTAGTATGAACTCTAGGGCTGTTTGTGACACTTATAGGAATAGCCCAACGGATTGATTGGAAAGAATAACTTTGAGGTGGTTTCGTACCCTACCATAATCTCTTCGTTTGTTCTCCACTATTAGTGACTTTGGAGTGACTCTTTGTTGCATGTTGAGGGATATTATTGTGGAGAGGAATTGCACTAGTGAAAGTATGAACCCCAGGCCTTGTTTCAACGCATTGCAATACCGTTTACGCTCACTTTTATCATTAGTTACCTTGCTGTTTTTATAATTTCATATTACAAATACCTTTATCTACTATCCATATTGCACTTGTATCACCATCTCTTCGCCGAACTAGTGCACCTATACAATTTACCATTGTATTGGGTGTGTTGGGGTCACAAGGGACTCTTTGTTATTTGGTTGCAGGGTTGCTTGAGAGAGACCATCTTCATCCTATGCCTCCTACGGATTGATAAACCTTAGGTCATCCACTTGAGGGAAATTTGCTACTGTCCTACAAACCTCTGCACTTGGAGGCCCAACAACGTCTGCAAGAAGAAGGTTGTGTAGTAGACATCAAGCTCTTTTCTGGCACCGTTGCCGGGGAGGTTAGCGCTTGAAGGTATATATTTAGATCTTGCAATCAAATCTTTTTGTTTCTTGTTTTATCACTAGTTTAGTTTATAAAAGAAAATTACAAAAAAATGGAATTAAGCTTGTCTCATACGCTTCACCTTTTTAATATCTTTCGTGAGTATGATGGAAAGGATAATTGTGCTCAAGTGCTAGAAGAAGAAATCTATAAAATGTTTGACACTAAATATTTGAATGATGAGCATTATTGCAATGTTGTTAGTATGAATTCCTTGAATATCCATGATGCTAATGATATGCAAAGCCACAAGCTTGGGGAAGCTATGTTTGATGAAGATGATATTTTTTGTCCCCCAAGTTTTGATGAGCAAATTTATTAAGATGAAAGCATGCCTCCTATCTATGATGATTATTGTGATGACACGTATGCTTTAAAGAATAATAATAACAATGAAACTTATCATCATGATTTCAATTTTCAATCCCATGATAGTTACTCTATTGAGTTTGCTCCCACTGTTCCGATTGAGAAGAATTTTGCTTATGTGGAGAGTAATAAAATTTTATGCTTGTAGATCATGAAAAGAATGCTTTAGGTGCTGGTTATATTGTTGAATTCATTTATGATACTACTGAAAATTATTATGAGGGAGTAATATATGCTTGTAGGAATTGCAATGATACCAAGTTTCCTCTCTATGTGCTTAAAGTTTTGAAGTTATGCTTGTTTTACCTTCCTATGCTAGTTGATTATTGTTCCCACAAGTTGTTTGCTCACAAAATCCCTATTCATAGGAAGAGGGTTAGGCTTAAATGTGATAGTCATATTCTTCATGATGCTCTATTTATGTTTTAATTCCTATCCTTTATGTGAGCATCATTGAAATCATCGTGCCTAGCTAGGGGCGTTAAACGATAGCGCTCGTTGGGAGGCAACCCATCTTTAATTTTGTTCCTTGCTTTTTTGTTCCTGTTTAATAATAAATAATTCATCTATCCTCTGTTTAGATGTGGATTTATGCTATTAATTAATATTTGTTCCAAGTAGAACCTTTGGGAAGACTTGGGGAAAGTCTTTGCGATCATGCTGTAAAAAACAGAAACTTTAGCGCTCAGAAGAATTTCTGCAATTTTTATTTGGAGAGTGATATTTAGTTAATTCTTTTTGAATATGATTAATAGATAAATTCCTCACGTCCAGAAGTTTATTTTAGAATTTTTGGGGTTCCAGAAGTTTGCGTTAGTTACAGATTACTACAGACTGTTCTGTTTTTGACAGATTCTGTTTTTCGTGTGTTGTTTGCTTATTTTGATGAATCTATGGCTAGTAAAATAGTTTATAAACCATAGAGAAGTTGCAATACAGTAGGTTTAACACCAATACAAATAAAGAATGAGTTCATTACAGTACCTTGAAGTGGTGATTTATTTTCTTATACTAACGGAGCTTATGAGTTTTCTGTTAAGTTTTGTCTTGTGAAGTTTTCAAGTTTTGGGTGAGGATTCGATGGACTATGGAATAAGGAGTGGAAAGAGACTAATATTGGGGATTCCCAAGGCACCACAAGGTAATATTCAAGGATAGCCAAGAGCCTAAGCTTGGGGATGCCCCGGAAGGCATCCCCTCTTTCGTCTTCGTTCATCGGTAACTTTACTTGGAGCTATATCTTTATTCACCACATGATATGTGTTTTGCTTGGAGCGTAAATTCTGTTAGGATTTGATTGCTGTTATTTAGAACAATTTCTTGCATCTTTTATTTCAATAAAAGTGGCATTGATAGCCTTTACTATGCCTATTTTAGAAGTCCACTTGTTGCTGTTTAAAAATGGAAAGTTTACCACCGTTGAAATAATTCCCTAGAAAAGTCAGAATGTGATAAAATGTTGAAACCTTTTGCATATTAAGCTCTGATAAATTTACTACAGTGTGAATTTTCTTTCATAATTTTTGGAGCTATGGAAGTATGGATCTTGCTGCACTCTTTACAGACTATCCTATTTAGGCAGATTGCTGTTATGTTTGCATTGTTTGCATATGTTTGCTTCTTTAATGATTCTATTTGAGGATAGGACTATTAAATATGCAGAGGCATTTAGTATGCAATGTTGAATAATAATTTTAGTGATTTGCTACAGTAGAGTATGATAAGGTTTTTGCAATGGTTTATACTAACTTATCTCATGAGTCCTTGTTGAGTTTTGTGTGGATGAAGCTTTTGAGATTTAGGGAGACCGTGATATGAGAGGAATTAAGGAGACACAAAAGCTCAAGCTTGGGGATGCCCAAGGCACCCCAAGATAACATCTCAAGAAGTCTCATGCGTCTAAGCTTGGGGATGCCCCGGTTGGCATCCCGCCTTTCTTCTTCAACAACTATCGGTTCGTATCGGTTGATCCTAAGTTTTTGCTTCTTCACATGATGTTTGATATTCTTAGAATGTATTTTTATTTTGTTTTGCTTTCTGTTTGAATAAAATACCAAGATCTAAAAATCTTAAATGTTAGAGAGTCTTCACATAGTTGCATAATTATTCGACTACTCATTGATCTTCACTTATATCTTTCGGAGTAGTTTGTCGTTTGCTCTAGTGCTTCACTTATATATTTTTAGAGCATGGTGGTGGTATTGTATAAGTAGATGAACTCTCATGCTTCACTTATATCATTTTGAGAGTTTTAAATAGCATGGTAATTTGCTTAAATAATCCTAATATGCTAGGCATCCAAGAATAGTAAAAACTTTTATAAAGTGCATTGAATACTATGAGAAGTTTGATATTTGATGATTGTTTTGAGATATGAGGATGGTAATATTAGAGTCATGCTAGTTGAGTAGTTGTGAATTTGAGAGATACTTGTGTTAAAGTTTGTGATTCCTGTAGCATGCACGTATGGTGAACCGTTATGTGATGAAGTCGGAGCATGATTTATTTATTGATTGTCTTCCTTATGAGTGGCGGTCGGGGACGAGCGATGGTCTTTTCCTACCAATCTACCCCCTAGGAGCATGCATGTAATACTTTGCTTTGATAACTTGTAGATTTTTGCAATAAGTATATGAGTTCTTTATGACTAATGTTGAGTCCATGGATTATACGCACTCTCACCCTTCCACCTTTGCTAGCCTCTCTAATACCGCACACTTTTCGCTGGTATCATAAACCCACCATATACCTTCCTCAAAACAGCCACCATACCTACCTATTATGGCATTTCCATAGTCATTCCGAGATATATTGCCATGCAACTTTCCACCATTCCGTTAGTATGACACGCTCCACCATTATCATATTGCTTGCATGATCATGTAGTTGACATTGTATTTGTGGCAAAGCCACCATTCATAAAACTTTCATACTTGTCACTCATGAGTCATTGCACATCCCAGTACACCGCCGGAGGCATTCATAGAGAGTCATATCTTGTTCTAAGTATCGAGTTGTAATTCTTGAGTTGTAAGTAAATAAAAGTGTGATGATCATCATTATTAGAGCATTGTCCCAGTGAGGAAAGGATGACGGAGACCATGATTTCCCCACAAGTCGGGATGAGGCTCCGGACGAAATAAATAAATAAAAGAGGCCAAAGAAGCCCAAATAAAAAAAGAGGCCATAAAAAAGGCCCAAATAAAAAAATAAAAAAATGAGAGATAAAGAGAGAAGGGACAATGTTACTATCCTTTTACCACACATGTGCTTCAAAGTAGCACCATGATCTTCATGATAGAGAGTCTCCTATGTTGTCACTTTCATTTACTAGTGGGAATCTTTCATTATAGAACTTGGCTTGTATATTCCAATGATGGGCTTCCTTAAAATGCCCAAGGTCTTCATGAGCAAGCGAGTTGGATGCACACCCACTAGTTTCTTTTGTTGAGCTTTCATACACTTATAGCTCTAGTGCATCCGTTGCATGGCAATCCCTACTCACTCACATTGATATCTATTGATGGGCATCTCCATAGCCCATTGATACGCCTAGTTGATGTGAGACTATCTTCTCCTTTTTGTCTTCTCCACAACCACCATTCTATTCCACTATAGTGTTATATCCATGGCTCACGCTCATGTATTGCGTGAAGATTGAAAAGGTTTGAGAACATCAAAAGTATGAAACAATTGCTTGGCTTGTCATCAGGGTTGTGCATGATTTAAATATTTTGTGTGGTGAAGATGGAGCATAGCCAGACTATATGATTTTGTAGGGATAGCTCTCTTTGGCCATGTTATTTTGAGAAGACAAGATTGCTTAGTTAGTATGCTTGAAGTATTATTATTATTTTTATGTCAATATGAACTTTTATCTTGAATCTTTCAGATATGAATATTCATGCCACAATTAAGAAGAATTACATTGAAATTATGCCAAGTAGCACTCCGCATCAAAAATTCTGTTTTTATCATTTACCTACTCGAGGACGAGCAGGAATTAAGCTTGGTGATGCTGATACGTCTCCAAGGTATCTATAATTTTTGATTGCTCCATGCTATATTATCTACTGTTTTGGATGTTTATGGGATTTATTATACACTTTTATATCATTTTTGGGACTAACCTATTAACCCAGAGCCCAGTGCCAGTTTCTGTTTTTACCTTGTTTTAGGGTTTCGAAGAAAAGGAAAATCAAACGGAGTCCAATTGACCTGAAACTTCACGGAACTCATTTTTGGAAGGAAAGAAGCCCAGAAGACTTGAAGTGCACGTAAGGGAAGCTTCGAGGAGGCCACGAGGTAGGGGTGCGCGCCCACCCCCCTAGGGCGCGCCCTCCACCCTCGTGGGCCCCTCGTGGCCCCCCTGCCGCACTTCTTCCGCCTATATATCTCCATATACCCTAAAAACATCGGAGAGCACAATAGATCGGGAGTTCCACCACCAGAAGCCTCCGTAGCCACCGAAAGCCAATCTAGACCGTTCCGGCACCCTGCCAGAGGGGAATCCTTCTCCGGTGGCCATCTTCATCATCCCGGTGCTCTCCATGATGAGGAGGGAGTAGTTCTCCCTCGGGGCTGAGGGTATGTACCGGTAGCTATGTGTTTGATCTCTCTCTCTCTCGTGTTCTTGATTTGGCACAATCTTGATGTATCGCGAGCTTTTCTATTATAGTTGGATCTTATGTTTCTCCCCCCCCTCTACTCTCTTGTAATGGATTGAGTTTCCCTTTGAAGTAATCTTATCGGATTGAGTCTTTAAAGATTAGAGAACACTTGATGTATGTCTTGTCGTGTGTATTTGTGGTGACAATGGGATACCACGTGATTCACTTGATGTATGTTTTGGTGATCAACTTGTGGGTTCCTCCCATGAACCTATGCATAGGGGTTGGCACACGTTTTCGTCGTGATTCTCTGGTAGAAACTTTGGGGCACTCTTTGAGGTCCTATGTGTTGGTTGAATAGATGAATCTGAGATTGTGTGATGCATATCGTATAATCATACCCACGGATACTTGAGGTGACATTGGAGTATCTAGGTGGCATTAGGGTTTTGGTTGATTTGTGTCTTAAGGTGTTATTCTAGTATGAACTCTAGGGATGTTTGTGACACTTATAGGAATAGCCCAACGGATTGATTGGAAAGAATAACTTTGAGGTGGTTTCGTACCCTACCATAATCTCTTCGTTTGTTCTCTGCTATTAGTGACTTTGGAGTGACTCTTTGTTGCATGTCGAGGGATAGTTATATGATCCAGTTATGTTATTATTGTTGAGAGGACTTGCACTAGTGAAAGTAGGAACCCTAGGCCTTGTTTCAACGCATTGCAATACCGTTTATGCTCACTTTTATCATTAGTTACCTTGCTGTTTTTATAATTTCAGATTACAAATACCTTTATCTACTATCCATATTGCACTTGTATCACCATCTGTTCGCCGAACTAGTGCACCTATACAATTTACCTTTGTATTGGGTGTGTTGGGGACACAAGAGACTCTTTGTTATTTGGTTGCAGGGTTGCTTGAGAGAGACCATCTTCATCCTCGCCTCCTACGGATTGATAAACCTTAGGTCATCCACTTGACGGAAATTTGCTACTGTCCTACAAACCTCTGCACTTGGAGGCCCAACAACGTCTACAAGAAGAAGGTTGTGTAGTAGACATCATCAACAAAGCTTGAATTGAACCCACCGGAGGAGAAAAAAGAACGAAGAATGATAAACTTGAAGCTTCCTTAGTATCTTCCTGAGAATCACCGGATAAGAACATTAACGGAAAATAATGAAGAGACTTCGCATCCATAAAATAGATACTTGATTAAGAAATCTGAGTCTTTGAGGAAACAAGGGGTGGGTGGGCGGGAAAACAAAGACAACTTGGGGGCGGATGAAATGAACACCGTTGAGAGAACTTAGAATTGAACTTGCGGATGTTTAAAATGACCGGATCCACTTGAAGAGAAACATGCCGGATGAAAAAGGATTGACATGACAATCTCGATTATCATTAAGGATTTATATTCGCATAGGAATATGAGAACACTGCTTAGGAAAAGTATGGATTCAACACTTGACATTGAAGCAACTCGAATACCACAACTCAAAACAAAACAAAGGATTGGCTTGCAAAATAAGCTGGAACAAACATATGATAGATCCCATATCGTATCATATGTCTGTTGGAAAGATATTCTAGGAGCTACTTGAATTCCCACTTATAAACTCTCGAAACTTTCTGGTTATGCAATCAGGTGTTGGGGATGCATGGGAAGCATAATATCTCACTCAAAATAACAATTCCTACATCGAGCTGTATCCATCCTTCAACACATAACCAAGAAACCTTCGGAAATCGTTTACCTCAACCTTCGAAAAGCATCCGTTATGCGAGTTATGGCAATACTCCCGAACTCCCGCCCCAGTACTGGGTGGCGTCGAGGTTATCTCACCACCAACTGCATAAAAGAGATTTTCGATGTCGGCGAAACTCAGGTATTCCAGAACTGCAACGATAAAATTGTGACGACAACACCTCGGAGCTCAACTCCCCGGGACACAGCCACAACCCATAAATGTCAGGAGGCACCAAGAACAATGTTCTCGTCACAAAACCATCGGAATGATTTCAAGATACCCGCGTGATCCTAAAAAAATCATGAAATTTGAGGAGAGAAGAGTCAAAACTCTACATCAGGAGGCCTCACCAGAGCGACGAATGGACCGAGGAGTAAAAAGAATCCTACTCTCGGATATATATATATATATATATATATATATAATCCTTAGACTCAACAACGTCAGCAATTCGATCAAACAGGGGGCTCCTAAGTTGGGATGGCTCTGATACCAACTTGTAACACCCACGATGCGGCTATATCTCCCACGTGTCGGGGCATGACTTAGAGGCATAGCTGCATGGTAGGTTTGTCGCAAGAGGGGTAATCTTCACACAATCCCATGTATTGAATAAGAAAGGGATAAAGAGTTGGCTTACAATCGCCACTTCACACAAATACAAGTTAAACATACATCCTCCAGAATACAATCAAGGTCCGGCTACGGAACCAAAATAAAAGAAGACAAACCCAAATGCTAGATCCTCGGTCATCCCAACTAGGCTCCACTACTGATCAACAGTAAACGAAACAACACAACGAATAAGATCTTCATCAAGCTCCCACTTGAGCTTGGTTGCGTCACCTGCACTGGTATCATCGGCACCTGCAACTGTTTGGAAGTATCTGTGAGTCACGAGGACTCAACAATCTCACACCCACGAGATCAAGACTATTTAAGCTTATGGGTAGGATAGGGTAATGAGGTGGAGCTGCAGCAAGCACTAAGCATATACGGTGGCTAACATACGCAAATAAGAGCGAGAAGAGAAGCAATGCAGTGGTCGAGAAGCTAGAAATGATCAAGAAGTGATCCTGAAACTACTTTTGTTCAAGCATAACACAAGAACCATGTTCACTTCCCGGACTCCGCCAAGAAGAGACCATCATGACTACACATGCAGTTGATGCATTTTAATTTAAGTCAAGTTTCCAGTTCTCTACAACCGGACATTAACAAATTCCCATCTTCCCATAACCGTGGGCACGGCTTTCGAAAGTTCAAACCCTGCAGGGGTGTCCCAACTTAGCCCATCACAAGCTCTCACGGTCAACGAAGGATATTCCTTCTCCCGGGAAGACCCGATCAGTCTCGAAATCCCGGTTACAAGACATTTCGACAATGGTAAAACAAGACCAGCAAAGCCGCCCGAATGTGCTGACAAATTCTGATAGGAGCTGCACATATATCGTTCTCAGGGCACATCGGATGAGCCAGACGTCGGGTTGGCATAGACCCTGGTTGCTCAGGTTGGACCAACACTTCGAGAAGCACTGGCCCGGGGGTTAAAATAAAGATGACCCTCGGGCTCCGGAAACCCAAGGGAAAATGTCTTAGGTTGTTAGGCAAATGTAAAACCAAGGTTGGGCCTTGCTGGAGGAGTTTTATTCAAAGCAAACTGTCAAGGGGTTCCCATAACACCCAACCACGTAAGGAACACAAAATCAAGGAACATAACACCGGTATGACGGAAACTAGGGCAACAAGAGTGGAACAAAACACCAGGCATAAGGCCGAGCCTTCCACCCTTTACCAAGTGTATAGATGCATTAATTAAAATAATAGATGTTTTGATATCCCAACATATCCATGTTCCAACATGGAACAAACTTCATCTTGACCTGCAACTAGCAAAGCTATAAGAGGGGCTGAGCAAAAGCGGTAACATAGCCAAACAACGGTTTGCTAGGAAGGTGGGTTAGAGACTTGACATGGCAACATGGGAGGCATGATATAACAAGTGGTAGGTAGCGCGACATAGCGATAGAGCGAACAACTAGAAAGCAAAGATAGAAGTGATTTCAAGGGTATGGTCATCTTGCATGAGATCCCGCAAGGAAGAAGAACGAGTCCATGAAGAAGACAAACAGACATAGACGAACAGATCCTCACAAACGCAACATTATCGGAACTAACCCGAAGAAGCAACACCGGAAATAAGCAAACAACATAGTAAACAACCACCACATAAACATGGCATGATGCACAACCAAGTATGATGCATGTCCGGTTTAATGAGGCATGACATGGCAAAGTGCACAAACAATACTACAAATTAAGTGGAGCTCAATATGCAACGGAGTTGCATATTGACGAAACGCCACATGACTTATTTAGTTCTCTCTTGTTTATGTACCCAACAATATTAAATGTTATTAACATGGCAAGAGGTGAAGCATATGGAAAACTACCTATCTAGGCAAGTTTAAATGAGGCCGGAAACAACAAACAACAATTTCGGAAAATCCTCAGATGCAATTTATGGATTTGGTACTGTTCTGCCCTAAACCATATTTTAGAGTTGTTAAACATGCAAAGTAATGTCACCATGTTAAACTAGGCATTTTTCTACCCCATTTACATATAAAGTTTATTAAATTCTGAGTTACGGTTATTTAGTTATGAAATAAAGCATTTTAGCATGGCATTAGGCAAATTATATGCAAACAACATTTTAAGCATTTCAAACATGCATGAAAGTTGGATATTATGAAACTAGATGAAATTCTAGTCATTTTTCATATATAACTCATTTTAATCTGATGCACCATTTGTGAGTTATTAAATGCATGAACTAGGGGGACTTTTCTATAAAACCACAGTCTCTGGAAAATTGTGAAAATCGCAGCAGCAGGAAAAAAACCCTATGGGCCGAAACTGACTAGCCCAAAAGCAGCATGGGCGTTGGATCTGAGGGGGGCTCACCATGGGCCAAGCCCAGCCGATGGAAAGGAGCCCGGAAGGGGCACGCTGGGCTTCGGACGTGGTCGGCCCACACGCGTGCGAGGAAGGCGGCCCAGCAGGGGAGCACTCGTCCTCCTCTGCTCGAGCAGAGGCAGGAGCAAGGCGCGGCGGCTGCCGGCAACGGGGACGATGGCGCGACGCGTAGGGAGCCGGAGGACGACGGGGATGGACGGATCCGAGGACGGGGGCTCCAGATCCGGTGACGGAGGTGGTCGACGACGCTCGGGGATGCGGGATCCGGTGAGGTGGAGCTCGTCCATGGCAGCGGCGGCGGCGGTTCCTTGTGGCAATAGAGGGAGGGAGATAGCTGGTGAGGAGAGGAAGGAGAATGGGAAGGGAGAGAGAGGGAGGCGAGGGAGGCACTGGCCTACTGTCGAAGTGCTCGCCGGCGACGAGGCTCTGGTGGCCGGCGAGTGTAGGACGGCGAGGACGGGCGGTGAAGGGGCAGAGAGGCGGCGACGCAGGGGAGCTCAGGCACGCCGCTCTCGCAGCTCGGGGCGCGGTCGGGCCCAGATCTGGCCCGGGGGGGGGGGGGGCTACGGCGGCGCAGGGGAAGGCGGGACGCGACGTGGCTTCACGTGAGTGGCTGCGGGCGGCCTGGCGGGGTGAGGTGGCGCGCACCGGTTGGCCCGGGGTGCGACGGCGGCAGCGCCAAGTGGCGGTGAGGGGTTCGTCCGGCGTGGAATGCGATGAGGGCGGCGGCGGCTGATGATTGGGGCGCGGAAAACAAGGTGGGGGGTTGGAGGACACCAAAAATGGCATGTGGGGGGTTATTTATAAGGCAAGGGGGCTAGGGTTAGGGGGTTTGAGGCCGTTTCGAAGCCTCCGATCGCGATACGACGGTTCCGGTCGGAGGGTGGGTTTAGTGGGCTGCAGGTGGGATTATTGTGACTGTGTAGAAGGCCGAGGGTTGCGGGAGAGAAGAGAGAGATGCCATGCAGCAGATTCCGGAGGCCGAAAACGTATGACGATAGACCGGCTATACTGCCGTTATAGTTATCTGTTGGGGCATCAAACGAACTCCAAATGCGATGAAACTTGACAGGCGACCTACTAACAACATAACAACACTGCACGCCAACATACATCCCATTCCGAGAACATTTTCTAGCCACTTATAAAATAATATTGCGGATGTGCCACGGGCGCATGCAAGTGTGTGTGGGCTCAGAATGGACAACGGAAAGAACTGGGAGACCCGGACAGATGCAAGTTTTGAAAACCATCATGATGCAATGCGGAGGATGACATGGCAAGATGCGACACGCAAGCAAAAGACAAGGCAACAACAGCGAATAACTGGAGGACACCTGGCGCAACGGTCTTGGGGCATCACAGATGTGAACTAACCACATAAATATGTGAACTAGATTATTGACTCTAGTGCAAGTGGGAGGCTGAAGGAAATATGCCCTAGAGACAATAATAAAGTTATTATTTATTTCCTTATATCATGATAAATGTTTATTATTCATGCTAGAATTTTATTAACCGGAAACTTAGTGCATGTGTGAATACGTAGACAAACAGAGTGTCACTAGTATGCCTCTACTTGACTAGCTTCTTGAATCAAAGATGGCTAAGTTTCCTAGCCATAGACATGAGTTGTCATTTGATTAACGAGATCACATCATTAGAGAATAATGTGATTGACTGGACCCATTCCATTAGCTTAGCACGATGATCATTCAGTTTGTTGCTACTGCTTTCTTCATGACTTACACCTGTTCCTCTGACTATGAGATTATGAAACTCCCGAATACCGGAGGAACACTTTGTGTGCTACCAAATGTCACAACGTAACTGGGTGATTATAAAGGTGCTCTACAGGTGTCTCCTATGGTACTTGTTGAGTTGGCATAGATCAAGATTAGGATTTGTCACTCCGATTGTCGGAGAGGTATCTCTGGGCCCTCTCGGTAATGCACATCACATAATCCTTGCAAGCAATGTGACTAATGAGTTAGTTGTGGGACGATGCATTACGTAACGAGTAAAGAGACTTGCCGGTAACGAGATTGAACTAGGTATTGAGATACCGACGATCGAATCTCGGGCAAGTAACATACCGATGACGAAGGGAACAACGTATGTTGTTATGTGGTTTGACCGATAAAGATCTTCATAGAATATGTAGGAACCAATATGAGCATCTAGGTAGCACTATTTGTTATTGACTGGAGATGAGTCTCGGTCATGTCTACATAGTTATCGAACCCGTAGGGTCCGCACGCTTAACGTTTGGTGACGATCGGTATTATGAGTTTATGTGCTTTGATGTACTGAAGGTAGTTTTGAGTCCCGGATGAGATCGGGGACATGACGAGGAGTCTCGAAATGGTCGAGACGTAAATATTGATATATTGGACGACTATATTCGGACATCGGAAAGGTTCCGAGTGATTCAAGTATTTTTCGGAGTACCGGAGAGTTACGGGAATTCGTCGAGGAGTATATGGGCCTTATTGGGCTTTAGGGGAAAGAGAGAGAGAGAGGAGGCTATGTGTGCCCCAAGGCCTAGTCATAATTTGACTAGGGGGAGGGGCGGCGCGCCCTCCTTCCTTCTCTTCTCTTTTCCCTTTCCTTCTCTCCTACTCCTACTACATGGAAGGGGGGAATCCTACTTTCGATGGGAGTAGGACTCCCCAGGGCGCGCCATAGGAGGGTCGGCCCTCCCCCCTTCTCCACTCCTTTATATACGTGGCTAGGGGCACCCCATAGACACACAAGTTGATCATTGATCCCTTAGCCGTGTGCGGTGCCCCCCTCCACCATAATCCACCTCGATCATATCGTAGCGGTGCTTAAGTGAAGCCCTGCGTCGGTAGCAACATCATCACCGTCATCACGCCGTCGTGCTTATAGAACTCTCCCGTGAAGCTCTGCTGGATCGGAGTCTATGGGACGTCATCGAGTTGAACATGTGCTGAACTCGGAGGTGCCATACGTTCGGTACTTGGATCGGTCGGATCGTGAAGACGTATGACTACATCAACCGCGTTCTCATAACGCTTCCTCTTATGGTCTATGAGGGTACGTGGACGATACTCTCCTCTCTCGTTGCTATGCATCACCATGATCTTGCGTGTGCATAGGAATTTTTTTAAATTACTACGTTCCCCATCAGCTTCACCGAGGTATTTCTTTGAAAAACTCCTTTCAAACACTCCTTTATGCTTTCCAGAAAATTCTACATCATTTCCGATCAAGAATATGTCATTCACATATACTTACCAGAAAGGTTGTAGTGCTCCCACTCACTTTCTTGTAAATACAGGCTTCACCGCAAGTCTATATAAAACTATATGCTTCGATCAACTCATCGAAGCGTATATTCCAACTCTGAGATGCTTGCACTAGTCCATAGATGGATTGCTGGAGCTTGCACATTTTTTAGCACCTTTAGGATTGACAAAACCTTCTGGTTGTATCATATACAACTCTTCTTTAATAAATCCATTACGGAATGTAGTTTTGACATCCATTTGCCAAATTTCAAAAAATGTGGCAATTGCTAACATGATTCGGATAGACTTAAGCATTGCTACGAGTGAGAAAATCTTATCATAGTCAACACCTTGAACTAGTCGAAAACCTTTTGCAACAATTTGAGATTTGTAGATAGTAACACTACTATCAGCGTCTGTCTTCCGCTTGAAGATCCATTTATTCTCCATGGCTCGCCTATCATCGGGCAAGTCAATCAAAGTCCACACTTTATTCTCATACATGGATTCTATCTCAGATTTCATGGCCTCAAGCCATCTGTAAGAATCTGGGCTCATCATCGCATCCTCATAGTTCGTAGGTTCATCATGGTCTAGTAACATGAGTTCCGAAACATGGTTACCATACCACTCTGGTGCGGATCATACTCTGGTTGACCTACGAGGTTCAGTAGTAACTTGATCTGAAGTTTCATGATCATCATCATTAGCTTCCTCACTAATTGGTGTAGGAATCACTGGAACTGATTTCTGTGATGAACTACTTTCCAATTCGGGAGAAGGTACAATTACCTCATCAAGTTCTACATTCCTCCCACTCACTTCTTTTGAGAGAACCTTCTTCTCTAGAAAGGATCCATTCTTAGCAATGAATATCTTGCCTTCGGATCTGTGATAGAAGGTGTACCCAACAGTTTCCTTTGGGTAACCTATGAAGACACATTTCTTCGATTTGGGTTCGAGCTTATCAGGTTGAAGCTTTATCACATAAGCATCACAACCCCAAACTTTAAGAAATGACAACTTAGGTTTCTTGCTAAACCACAGTTCATATGGTGTCGTCTCAACGGATTTAGATGGTGCCCTATTTAACGTGAATGCAGTTGTCTCTAATGCATAACCCCAAAATGATAGTGGTAAATCGGTAAGAGACATCATAGATCGCACCATATCCAATAAAGCACGGTTAAGATGTTCGGACACACCATTATGCTATGGTGTTCCAAGCGGCGTGAGTTGTGAAATTTATTCCAGATTGTTTTAGATGAAGGCCAAACTCATAACTCAAATATTCACCTCCACGATCAGATCGTAGAAATTTTATTTTCTTGTTACAATGATCTTCCACTTCACTCTGAAATTGTTTAAACTTTTCAAATGTTTCAGACTTGTGTTTCATTAAGTAGATATACCCATATCTGCTCAAATCATCTATGAAGGTCAGAAAATAATGATACCCGCCGCGAGCCTCAACACTCATCGGACCGCATACATCGGTATGTATTATTTCTAATAAGTAAGTGGCTCGCTCCATTGTTCCGTAGAACGGAGTCTTAGTCATCTTGCCCACGAGGCATGGTTCGCAAGTATCAAATGATTCATAATCAAGTGATTCCAAAAGTCCATCCGCATGGAGTTTCTTTATGAGCTTTACACCAATATGACCTAAACGGTAGTGCCACTAGTATGTTGCACTATCATTATCAACTTTGCATCTTTTGGCATCAATATTATGAATATGTGTGTCACTACGATCGAGATTCAATAAACAGTTCACCTTGGGTGTATGACCACAGAAGGTTTTATTCATGTGAACATAATAACAATTATTCTTTGACTTAAATGAATATCCGTATTGCAATAAACATGATCCAATCATATTATGCTCAACGCAAAAACCAAATAACATTTATTTTAGGTTCAACACTAATCCCGAAGGTAAAGGGAGTGTGCGATGGTGATCTTATCAACCTTGGAATCACTTCCAACACACATCATCACCTCGCTCTCAACTAGTCTCTGTTCATTTTGAAACTCCTGTTTCAAGTTACTAATCATAGCAACTGAACCAGTATCAAATACCCAGGGGCTACTATGAACACTAGTAAAGTACACATCAATAACATGTATATAATATATACTTTTGTTCACTTTGCCATCCTTCTTATCCGCCAAGTATTTGGGGAAGTTCCGCTTCCAGTGACCATTTCCTTTGCCGTAGAAGCACTCAGTTTCAGGCTTGGGTCTAGCTTTGGGATTCTTCATGGGAGTGACAACTTGCTTGCTGCTACCTCTTGAGCACTGCATTGGTTTTCCCTTGAAGAGGAAAGGGTGATGCAGCAAAGTAGCGTAAGTATTTCCCTCAGTTTTTGAGAACCAAGGTATCAATCCAGTAGGAGAACACGCTCAAGTCCCTTGCACCAACACAAACAAATAAGAACCTTGCAACCAACGCGATAAAGGGGTTGTCAATCCCTTCACGACCACTTGCAAAAGTGAGATCTGATAGAGAAGATAAGATAATATTTTTGGTATTTTTATGATAAAGACTAAAAGTAAAGAAAGCAAAATAAACGGCGCAAGAAATAGCTTGTTGATGGGAGATTAATATGATGGAAAATAGACCCTGGGGCCATAGGTTTCACTAGTGGCTTCTCTCAAGATAGAATAAGTATTACAGTGGGTAAACAAATTACTGTCGAGCAATTGATGGAATTGAGCATAGTTATGAGAATATCTAGGTATGATCATGTATATAGGCATCATGTCCGTGACAAGTAGACCGACTCCAGCCTGCATCTACTACTATTACTCCACACATCGACCGTTATCCAGCATGCATCTAGAGTATTAAGTTCATAAGAACGGAGTAACGCTTTAAGCAAGATGGCATGATGTAGAGGGATAAACTCATGCAATACGATATAAACCCCATCTTTTTATCCTCGATGGCAACAATACAATACGTGTCATTTCCCCTACTATCACTGGGATCGAGCACCGCAAGATTGAACCCAAAGCTAAGCACTTCTCCCATTGAAAGAAAGATCAATCTAGTAGGCCAAATCGAACTGATAATTCGAAGAGTCATGCAAAGATAACCAATCATACATAAAAGAATACAGAGAAGGTTCAAATATTGTTCATAGATAATCTTGATCATGAACCCACAATTCATCGGATCTCAACAAACACACCACAAAAGAAGATTACATCGAATAGATCTCCAAGAGAATCAAGGAGAACTTTTTATTGAGATCCAAAGAGAGAGAAGAAGCCATCTAGCTAATAACTATGGACCCGAAGGTCTGAGGTAAACTACTCGCGCATCATCGGAGAGGCTATGGTGTTGATGTAGAAGCCCTCCGTGATCAATGCCCCCTCCGGCGGAGCGCTGGAAAAGGCCCCAAGATGGGATCTCACGGGTACAGAAGGTTGCGGCGGTGGAATTAGGTTTTCGTAGTGCTCCCCGATGGTTTGGGGGTACGTAGGTATATATAGGAGGATGAAGTAGGTCGGTGGAACCACGAGGGGCCCACGAGGGTGGAGGGCGCGCCCAGGGGGTAGGCGCGCCCCCTGCCTCGTGGACTCCTTGTTGATTGCTTGACGTCCACTCCAAATCCTCTAGATCACGTTTGTTCCAAAAATCACGCTCCCGAATGTTTCATTCCGTTTGGACTCCGTTTGATATTCTTTTTCTGCGAAACACTGAAATAGGCAAAAAATAGCAATTTGGGCTGGGCCTCCGGTTAATAGGTTAGTCCCAAAAATAATATAAAAGTGTATAAATAATCCCATTAAACATCCAAAACAAAATATATAATAGAATGGAACAATCATAAATTATAGATACGTTGGAGACGTATCAAGCACCCCAAGCTTAATTCCTGCACGTCCTCGAGTAGGTAAATGATAAAAATAGAATTTTTGATGTGGAATGCTTCTTAGCATAAATTTCAATGTAATTCTTTTTATTGTGGCATGAATATTTAGATGTGAAAGATTTAAGATAAAAGTTTAATGTTGACATAAAAACAATAATACTTCAAACATGTTAACCAAGCAATTATGTCTTATCAAAATAACATAGCCAAAGAAAGCTTATCCCTACAAAATCATATAGTTAGGCTATGTTTCAATTTCATCACACAAAACATTCTCATCATGCATAACCCTGATGACAAGCCGAGCAATTGGTTCATACTTTTTAACGTGCTTCAGCCTTTTCAACCCTTACGCAATACGTGAACGCAAGCCATGGATATAGCACTATGGGTGGAATAAACTATAATGATGGGGGTTATGAGAAGACAAAAAGGTAGAAAGTCTCACATTGACGCGGCTAATCAATAGGCTATGGAGATACCATCAATTGATGTCAATGAGAGGAGTAGGGATTGCCATGCAACGGATGCACTAGAGCTATAAATGTATGAAAGCTCAACAAAAGAAACTAAGTGGGTGTGCATCCAACTTGCTTGCTCATGAAGACCTAGGGAATTTTGAGGAAGCCCATCATTGGAATATACAATCCAAGTTCTATAATGAAAAATTCCCACTAGTATATGAAAGTGACAACATAGGAGACTCTCTATCATGAAGATCACGGTGCTACTTTGAAGCACAAGTGTGGAAAAGGATAGTAACATTGTCCCTTCTCTCGTTTTCTCTCATTTTTTTCTTGGGCCTTCTTTTTTTTTCTTTGGCCTCTTTTCTTAGTCCGGAATCTCACCCCGACTTGTGGGGGAATCATAGTCTCCATCATCCTTTCCTCACATGGCACAATTATCTAATAATGATGATCATCGCACCTTTATTACTTACAACTCAATACTTGGAACAAAATATGACTCTATGTGAATGCCTCCGGCGGTGTACCGGGATACGCAATGAATCAAGAGTGACATGTATGAAAAATTATGAATGGTGGCTTTGCCACAAATACGATGTCAACTACATGATTATGGAAAGCAATATGACAATGATGGAGCGTGTCATAATAAACGGAATGGTGGAAAGTTGCATGGCAATATATCTCAGAATGGCTATGGAAATGCCATGATAGGTAGGTATGGTGGATGTTTTGAGGAAGATATAAGGAGGTTTATGTGTGATAGAGCGTATCATATCACGGGGTTTGTGAGGGAGTCCTGGATTAGGGGGTCTCCGGACAGCCGGACTATATCCTTTGGCCGGACTGTTGGACTATGAAGATACAAGATTGAAGACTTCGTCCCGTGTCCGGATGGGACTCTACTTGGCGTGGAAGGAAAGCTAGGCAATACAGATATGTATATCTCCTCCTTTGTAACCGACCTTGTGTAATCCTAGCCCCCTCAGGTGTCTATATAAATCGAAGGGTTTTAGTCCGTAGGATAACATACAATCCCATAGGCTAGCTTCTAGGGTTTAGCCTCTTTGATCTTGTGGTAGATCAACTCTTGTAACACTCATATTATCAAGAACAATCAAGCAGGACGTAGGGTATTACCTCCATCAAGAGGGCCCGAACCTGGGTAAACATCGTGTCCCCTGCCTCCTTTTACCATCCGCCTTAGACGCACAGTTCGGGACCCCCTACCCAAGATCCGCCGGTTTTGACACCGACATTGGTGCTTTCATTGAGAGTTCCACTATGTCGTCACCATAAGGCTTGATGGCTCCTTCGATCATCGCTAGCGATGTAGTCCAGGGTGAGGCTTTCCTCCCCGGACAGATCTTCGTATTCGGCGGCTTCGCACTGCGGGCCAATTCCCTTGGCCATCTGGAGTAGATCGAAAGCTACACCCCTGGCCATCAGGTCAAATTTGGAAACTTGAACTACACGGCCGACATTCGTGGAGACTTGATCTTCGATGAATTCGAGCCCATGCCGGACGCGCCGCACAGTCGCGACAAGCATGACGTAACTCTGCCATCGGACAGAGTTCGGGAGATCGCATCCGCCACTACTTCAGCCGTTAATCCGGAGCAAATCGCGCCATCTGAGAGCGGAGGGATAGATCCTGCCATGGAGGCCGCACTCTCAGTGGTGATAGAGCCAGATACTGACTTCACCCCTTACGACAGTTGTGTCGCTGAACCACTGGATTCATCTCCGGCCACGGACTTCGAGCCGCTCACATCCGTGCCCGTCGAATCCGACTGGGCGCCAATCATGGAGTTCACTTTCGTGGACATCTTTCAGCACTCACCTTTCGGAAATGCGCTAAATTCATTAAGGTCTCTCACCCTATCAGGAGAACCTTGGCCAAACTATGTCCGGCTAGAATGGGATGCGGACGACGAAGAAATTCGCTGCCCACCCACCACCCACTTAGTAGCCACTGTCGACGAGTTAACCGACATGCTCGACTTCAACTCCGAAGACATCGACGGTATGGACGACGATGCCGGAGACGAACAAGAACCACCGCCCACAGGGCGCCGGACCACCACTTCATCACATGACGTATACATGGTGGATACACCCAGAGAGGGCAATGGCGAAGAGACAGCGGGGGATGCACCCTCCAAGCAACCCAAGTGACGACGTCAGCGACACCGCTCTAAGTCCCACCATAGCAAAAACAACGATAATAATGCAAGAGGAAATAACAGTCCAATCGACTCTAGAAGAAACGACGACTGCACCACCTCGGTGGCAGAGCACGATCAAGATGCAAACTGCAAACATAGTACGGATCCGACGTCCGAACACGATGACGCCAAAGATAAGCCTCATCAAACCCCATCTGGGGAAGAAAATAGTCCGAACGAAGATGCACACATCATCCCGGAAACACACTTGGAGCAAGAGAACCTCCGCAGAAGGCTTATTGCCCCAGTGAGGAGCCTGAAGAAACAGAAGCAAAGGCTCAAGGTAGCACAAGATACGCTCAATAGCAGGTGGAACAAAGTAACAAAGTATGGTGGAAGCTACCATGAAAATAGCTATCCAAAGCGCAAGCTATTACTAGAATTCGACGACGAGGCCTTAGAGCCTATACAGTCGAAGAATGATACGGCCAACCGGCCGGATACACCACCTTGTGAACGCGATAGGCGGCTAAGAAAGTCACGCATAAGTCAACACACGATCTACGTGAGAACTTGCGTCAAAAATCTGGCACGACCAAATCCATCTATGGATCTAGGAATCGCGCTACGGTACAAAACCAACACCGAATACTGCAACCGTCCGAACACCATGGCACATACCAATATAGGGGTGCCGCACACCCCTTATGTTTCACTGATGAGGTGCTGGATCAAAAATTCCCAGAGGGATTCAAACTGGTGAACATAGAGGCGTACGATGGGACCACAGACCCTAGAGTCTGGATAGAGGACTTTATCCTCCATATTCATATGGCTCGTGGAGCACCTCAGTAGAGAAAGCCGAAAACTGACCATATTCATACGGTGCCCTGGTTCATCCGGACGAGCACCTCAGTAGAGAAAGTCGAAAACTGACTATCATGATATAGCGAGAGACTGGTCAACCACTCGATGACTCAGCGGAATCTTCAGGATTCCTCCGCATTAACGAAGGGCCGTTTCCCGGTCATGTACGTACGCGCCCCGTATTTGGATGAGCGCAGAAGTACCAGGGGCTATATAGTAGCCCCACCGTCAAACTCCTATGGCTAAGTGAAAGTGTTAAAGCAATATAGTCTGATTGCCTCGTTCGCTGCGCTACCACCTCCTTAACGGACCAAGATGTTGGATCAAGTGTGGAAATGAATTTTTTGCGAACACACCCGCATTATATGCGCGGGGGCGGAAGCCGACGACTGCAAACTTTCAGGTTATATACATATGTACATAAACGGCCGCACAGGTGGCATCATAGTACTTTCGGGCAAAAGTATAAATACAGCCTTGATAATTCAATAAAACATTGTTTTTACAATGGGAATACATGTCACTAGAACATAATATTCTTCGAGCACTGAGCTTCTATCGAATGAGCGCCTTCAAGAACTTCTTCAAACTAGTGCTCGGCAGCTACTCGGCCTACGGCCGAACCTTGTGTCGCAACAGTGGTGGCCTCCATCTCCGCCCAGTATGTCTTGTCACGGGCAAAGGCCATCCGTGCACCTTCTATGCACGCCGATCTCTTTACAGCATCGATGTGTGGCACAACACCAAGGAATTTTTGCACTAAACTAAAGTAGCTATTCGGCCTTGGCCCTCCCGGCCACAGGTGATCCACAACAGACCTCATGGCAAGTCCGGACAACCTATGGAGCTCGGCCCACTCGGCCATTCGCTCATTCAATAGCAGCGGACGGACTGGAGCATGAAACCGTGACCAGAACAGTTTTTCCACTTTGTGATCTTTCTGATCCTTGAAGTACTCTGCCGCATCAGCAGCAGTTGTAGCCAAATCCATGTAGGCGTCCACAGAACACCATAGCCGTTCCAGAGGAGAATACTTCGGATCTCCAAACTTAGTTCGCAATAAGAAGGGCTTCCCATACACAATATCTGCAGCTTGATTCAGATCCTCCTTCGTCGCTCTAATTTTGGAGCGGGCTTCCTTGGCAGCCACCAGGGCCTTCTCCAGGTCCGTCGCCTTCGCCCGGTTCTCTTCTTCAAGAAGCTGGTAATGGTCAGCGGCATCTTTTAACTCTACAGCCATCTTGGCTATTTTTTCCTTGCTCTTGCAATGCGTGGCCTATTTGGCCCTTAACTCTTCGCCGCCTTTAGAGCGGCCGCATTGCTACTCCTTGCTTGCTCCTTGGCTCGGGCAAGCTCCGCCCGAAGGGTCTCTACGGTGGCAGCTCCATCTGCAGTCACAACATATTAAAGATACTGGCATCATGCTCCTCTTACGATGTATTGATCACCGGAAACATCACTTACCATGTGCCTCGTCAAGCCACTTGTTGACAAGCACGATGTCGGCATCTACCGCATCTAGTTGCCGCTTTAGCTCCGCAAACCCATCAGTCCGGCTAGCCACCGGAGCTTCAGCCACCTGCACATCAAGGCGGTCTGGTTATTACCAGGGACTATGATCCTCTGTTTTCCACCATTTTCGATGACAATCAGAGTCTCAGGGGCTACTATCTGCATAGGGCATACCTAACGTATGCGGTACTATCAAGAACATACACTATTTCACGTACCTCGAAGCCTTTCAGCAGACTCATAAAGGCTTCATGCAAACCACTTTCAGCGGATGAAATCCTTTCAATTACCATACCCATTAGCGTACGATGCGCTTCCGAGACGGGCACTTGCCCCAGAAGATCCTTCAGCGCGTCCGACCGCATACTATGCGGACCCTTGTTGTCGCTCTCCTTAGGAGCCGTATACTGGGGATCCCGGGTAGCCAAAGGGTTATCCTCTGGCCTTAGTGGATCCGGAGATACCCTTCGCGACGACACTTCAAGGTCGCCCGCTTCATGAGGCGGGGTGTCGGGGGAGGCGTCTCGCTCTCCCTCATCTCCGGAAGAAGATCCTCCGAAGACGAACTCTGTCGAGATGGGCTACGATCCGGACTACAATTTATAAGCACTGGTTATTGTCTTCGGAAGTAAGGTAGGATATTTCCACTATTAAGTACTTTTCGACTACTTACAACTCGGTAGAGGGTTGATCCCCGCGCGGACATTGTGCGGCAAGAATACCCTCCGAGGCAGGACCCTCTGATGAAGATTTCTTCTCCTGTTTGGAAACCTTAGATTCCGGATCTTCAGAGGTAGTCCTCTTCCTTCCCCGGGGAGCGAGAATGTCAGATTCTTCCCTTTGGTTGTCCTCCCTCACGGAGGCGCTCATTCCCCCAGTTGGAATGAGTAGTGAGTGAGGCCTACTTTCTCCCTCTCTATTCCCCCATCATCTTCCTTTGAGGGCACTGGATAAGGCGCCGGCTCGAGCATCTTGTCCAGTACCGGATTGTCCAAGCCCTCAGGAAGGGGGGCCGAACACCTGATCATCATCGCCTTTGTTATCCAGTCCTGGTCAAAGAGCGGCTCTTTAGAATGATGCCATGATAAATAAAAGGACATCAGGTTCGGCATGTTATTACTTACTTGGGCAGCGGGGCGGTTGCAGCTCAGGCCCACGTCCTCGGTGGTGTCCGGACACTCTATTTGGGGTCCGAAGAACGATTTGTACATCTCTTCGTGCGTCATGCCGAGGAAATGCTGAATAGCTCGTGGTCCTTCCGGGTTGAATTCCCACATGCGGAGGGGGCGGCGTTTGCAAGGCTGGACTCGACGAACTAGCATAACTTGCATTACCATAACCAGACTGAAATCTCTCTCAAAGAGATCTCGGATACGGCTTTGCAGTATTGGCACGTTTACGGGAGGACATCACCCAAACCCTGAACCTAGAGTCAGGCAGTGGGCCAGACTCATCGGGCAATATACCGGAATCCGAACTTCCAAGATCGGAAACCCCTCGACCCCTGGGTCTCAGATTGGGTAGGGGTCCGGACTCAAATCCACCCACCCACCTAGACATAAACGATCTTTCCCACATCAGGCAAGAGACCCATGAAACAGTACATCATTATTGGGCCAGATTCCTCCTTGTGATGAACAAGGTTAAGGATTGCCGCGAGGAAGACGCAGTCTCACTTTTCCGCAATAACTGCACGGACAAGGGAATCCTCAACGCCATAAGTCGCCGTGACATATCACGCTTCGCCGACTTGGCGTCCATAGTATGGAAGTACTGTGTGATGGAAAGTGCCTGGAAAACTGAAATGAAATTTTGGGATAATCCGGCTCCGAATATGCACCCAGTCCGAGGTAAAAGGGTGCATTATCATAAGACACCCGAGTCCATTACAAAGAAACAAAAACCCTCTACAGGGCACGGAACCATATTGGAGGGATGGCTTAACGGACCCTGCAAAATTCATAGCACAACGGATACAATACCAACGCACAGCCTTAGAGCATGTTGGATACTCCGGCAGGTGGCCAAAAGTGGTGAGGATCTTCTTATCCCAAATACCACAGAGCACCATCCCGTGGATAACAATACGGTTTTAATAGTCTTTGAGACCTTCGCGTCAAATAATAGGCGCAAGCAAACACTCCGCAGCATTGCCGAAATCTGCCACATAGCAGTAATAAATCCATGGAGTGACACGGCTATTACCTTCAATGCCAGTGACGAACCTAAATTCCGAACAACCAGAGCACCAACCACACTGGTCCTCAGTCCAATCATGGACGGCTTTCGACTCACCAAAGTACTCATGGACGGCGGCAGCGGATTAAACCTCATCTATGAGGAAACTCTTTGCAAAATGGAAATAGACTGGAACCGCACTGAGCAAAGTAGCACAACCTTCAGAGGAATCATACCCAGTCGAGAAGCACGATGCACTGGGAAAATCACACTAGATGTGGTATTCGGTACGCTAGAGAACTATAGGTCCGAAGAAATCACATTTCAAGTGGCCCCGTTCAGCAGTGGGTACCACGCCCTTTTAGGACGTGAGGCGTTCACGCTCTTCCAAGCCGTACCCCATTATGGGTACATGAAGCTCAAAATGCCCGGGCCCAACGGAATCATCACTCTCGCCAGTGATCCGGACACAGCACTCCGCACCGAAAACAAAATAGCCGCACTGGCCCTCGAGGCATTATCCGAAGCCCTCTCGTTCGAGGAATTAACCATGCTACGCTCCACGGTGGACAGGGACGACGTGATACTCGACAGGAGATCCAAGTCCACCTCTTTTAAACCAGCGGATGAAATAGTCAAATTCCAAGTACACCCAACGAACCCTACAAAAACAGCCTCCATCAGGGCACAGTTAAACCCCGCCGTGGACGCTGCACTACGAGATTTCCTGCGCGAGAATTGGGACATATTCTCCTGGCATCCTTCAGACATGCCAGGAATCCCACGCAGGCTGGCCGAGCATAGCCTCAATATCCTAAAGGGATTCAAGCCGGTCAAGCAGGCTCTTCGGCGTTTCTCCGAACCTAAGAGACAGGCCATGTGAGAGGAACTAGCCAAGTTATTGGAGGCCGGATTCATCAGAGAAATAAAACACCCGGACTGGCTAGCAAACCTGGTGATGGTACCAAAGAAGGATAAATCCTGGCGCCTTTGTGTCGATTTCAAGTACCTCAATAAATCTTGCCCGAAGGATCCCTTCCCCCTCCCCCGCATTGGTCAAATTATTGATGCTACCGCAGGACACGAGTCATTGTGTTTCCTCGACACATACTCCGGTTACCACCAAATCAAGATGGCGGAGTCCGACCAAGCCGCAACGGCATTCATCACACCATATGGTCCCTTCTGTTTCAACACAATGCCTTTCGGGCTCAAAAACGCCGGCGCAACATATCAGCGCATGATTCAGACATGTCTGGAGAAACAAATCGGCAAAACAGTAGAGGCATACGTAGATGACGTGGTCGTCAAAACTGAACACGTCGACTCTCTGATAGGCGACTTGAGGCTCACATTTGACAACCTCCAAACATACGACATCAAGCTCAATCCAGAAAAATGCGTTTTCGGTGTACCAGCCGGAAAGCTCCTGGGTTTCATTGTCTCCAGTAGAGATATTGAAGCTAATCCTGCCAAAATCCGAGCTTTGTCATAGTTGGCCACCCCAATAGACCTCAAACAAATCCAGAAGTTAACTGGATGCGTGGCGGCTCTAAGCCGCTTTATCTCCCGCTTAGGAGAAAAGGCATTACCTCTTTATCGCCTCCTTCGGCGCACCGAACACTTCGAGTGGACGGACGCTGCCACAGCCGGATTGGAAGAAATAAAAGCCATACTGGCAACCAACCCAATCCTGGCCATGCCAAACATCGGCGAACCAATGCTATTATACATTGCAGCAATCATCAAGTTGTAAGCGCAGTGCTCGTCGTCGAACGAGAAGCGGACGGATATAAATTCCCTCTTAAAAAGCCGGTATATTATGTATCCACTGTTCTCACTCCATGCAAATCACGGTACCCACATTATCAAAAGATAGCCTATGCGGTATTCATGGCATCCCGTAAACTGCGACACTACTTTCAAGAGTGTTCGATTATAGTAGCCTTGGAGGTGCCACTCAATGATATTATAAACAACCGCGACGCCACGGGCCGGGTTGCCAAATGGGCCATTGAGCTCCTCCCGTTCGACATAACATACAAACCCCGGTGAGCCATTAAATCACAAGTATTGGCCGACTTTGTTGTGAATGGACGAAAGCCGAACTCCCCAAAGAGTACGACGCATACTCCAATTGGATTGCACTTCGACGGCTCCAAAATGTTGGCTGGACTGGGGGCCGGCGTCGTCCTGACGTCCCCAACCGGAGATACAGTTCAATATGTACTGCAGATACTGTACACAGACTCCAACAATGCAGCCGAATACGAAGCCCTGTTACATGGTCTTTGGACAGTTTCCATGGGCATTCAGCGCTTGGAGGTGCGTGGGGATTCGAACCTTGCAATATCCCAAATAAATGGAGACTTTGATGCCAAGGATCCGAAGATGGTGACCTATCGTAACGCAAAGATGTCAGCTCGGTTCGAGGGGCTCGAATTTCACCATGTGGCTCGGGAAAACAATCAGGCGGCGGATATCCTCGCCCGCATCGGTGCAAAAGGCGATGTGGTCCCCCCCAACATCTTTTTAGAGAGGTTGTTTAAGCCATCCGTGGTATGGGAGGGGGACACCAGCAATATTAGTCCGGAACCGGCCACAACACTCAACACCGAACACTCTGACATAATCAGAGGCTCTGCCACCGAAACAACACCTTCAGCCCACAAAATAATGGCCATCATAGCCCCGTGGACAGAACCATTCCTGGCCTACCTAACTAGGTAGGAACTTCCGGAGGACCAAAATGAGGCACGCTGCATAGTGCGGTGATCCAAGGCCTATGGGGTCCATGAGGGAGAATTGTACAAAAAAAGGACTACCGGAGTCCTTCAAAGGTGCATCTCCGAAGAGGAAGGGCGGAACCTTTTGGCATAAATTCACGCCGAACTCGGTGGTCACCACGCGCGTAGCCCGGGCTCTTGTAAGTAAGGCCTTCCGTATAGGATTCTATTGGCCGACGGCCCGGGCAGTATGTGGACACTTTTGTTTTATAACAGTTTTGGAGGTAACGGTAGCTGATATAGTTGTGATTGCAGGTGTTTTGACGAATCGCCCCGAGGAGGAGGTGTCCGGATCATCGAGTGATCTTCTGCAAGGGCTGTCGCAGTTGCACGAGGAAGCTCAGTAGGCGATGCGGAGTGTAGCCAAGGCTTTATGGCCATCCGACCCCCCTCTAAGAAGCATGGAGAAGCTGGTAGAGCTGTTCAAGGGAGCACGGCGGGTATCCGGCTGTGGAAGATATCGGCATGCCGAGAGGGTGCGCGAGAGGCCTAGGCCATGGTGAATACGCGATGCACCAAGATGGATCCTAATCACATGGCTCGTGTCAGACCGCTAGGGTCGAATGGGGAAGAAATTCCTGTTAGTTTAGTATATGACCAAGTAGAGGTGGGTGCCAAATATTCCCAACAAGATTGTAAGTAAGACTGCATGTTGGAAGGTGTAGAGGAGGAGGTTTTCGAGTCCAAGTGACTGTGTACTTTCCTCATCTAGCTGAATTGTATATCATTTGTCATGGCAGACCTTTTCGCTTCAACCTCCGGGCCCGAAGGTGCGGAGTGTTTCCGAATATCGTCGCAGCCGAATAGGCCGGGGCATGCCTGGAAAACTAAGTGTAGGGGTCATAGTTACTTGAACAGACAAGTTGTATCCGGCTAGCTATGTTATATTACATTGATGTCGTAAGAAACATCTTCCAAAGAGAATAGTTCCATTAAGGGTTCCTTTCCCTGGGTGTGCATGCATTTAATGCGCATGTCTGAATTGTGGTGTGAGCACCACAGTTTGTATAACTTTTGGGGGTGCACAATGGAGTGAGTTTTAAAAAACATCTTTAATTTACCGATCGAATATTCCCTTAAGAACGCTAGCTTTCGGCTTCACCCAGTATTAGTGTGGGAGTCCTGGATTAGGGGGTCTACGGACAGCCGGACTATCCATTGGCCGGAATGTTAGACTATGAAGATACTGGATTGAAGACTTCATCTCGTGTCTGGATGGGACTCTACTTGGCGTGGAAGGCAAGCTAGGCAATACGGATATGTGTATCTCCTCCTTTGTAACCGACCTTGTGTAACCCTAACCTCTCCGGTGTCTATATAAACTGAAGGGTTTTAGTCCATAGGACAACATACAATCATACCATAGGCTAACTTCTAGGGTTTAGCCTCTCCGATCTCGTGGTAGATCTACTCTTGTACTACCCATATCATCAATATTAATCAAGCAGGACGTAGGGTTTTACCTCCATCAAGAGGGCCCAAACCTGGGTAAAACATCGTGTCCCCTGCCTCCTGTTACCATCTGCCTTAGACGCACAGTTCGGGACCCCCTACCCGAGATCCGCCGGTTTTGACACCGACATTGGTGATTTCATTGAGAGTTCCTCTGTGTCGTCGCCATTAGGCTTGATGGCTTCTACTATCATCGATAGCGATGCAGTCCAGGGTGAGACTTTTCTCCCCGGACAGATCTTCATGTTCGGCGGCTTTGCACTGCGGGCCAATTCACTTGGCCATCTGGAGCAGATTGAAAGTTATGCCCCTAGCCACTAGGTCAGGTTTGGAAGCTTAAACTACACGGCTGATATCCGTGGAGACTTGATCTTCGACGGATTTGAGCCTCTGCCTTGTGCGTCACGCGGTCACGATGAGTACGATTTAGCTCTACCATCGGACAGTGTTTAGGAGATCGCACAGGCAGCCGCTCCGACCCTCAATTCGGAGCCAGTTGCGCCGTCCATGGATGGGTGGATGGACCCCGCCACGGAGGCCTTACCCTCAGCGGCGATCGAGCCAAACATCGACCTTACCTTGCACGAGAGCCGTGTTGTTAAACTGCCGGATCCTTCTCCGGCCACGGACTCCGAGCCGCCTGCGCCCGTTCCTATCGAATCCGATTGGGCGCCGATCATGGAGTTTACCTCCGCGGATATTTTTCAGCACTCGCCCTTTGGCGACATACTGAACTCATTAAGGTCTCTCTCCTTGTCAGGAGGATCCTGGCCGAACTATGTCCGGCAGGACTGGGATGCGGACGACGAAGAAATTCGCGGCCCACCCACCACCCACTTAGTAGCCACTGTCGATGACTTAACCGACATGCTCGACTTCGACTCCGAAGACATCGACGGTATGGACGACGATGCGGGAGACGAAGAGGAACCACTGCCCACAGGGCACTGGACAGCCACCTCATCATACGATATATACATGGTGGATACACCCAAAGAAGGCAATGGCGACGAGATAGCGGAGGATGACCCCTCCAAGAAGCAACCCAAGCGCCGACGTCAGCGGCGCCGCTCTAAGTCCCGCCAAAGCAAAAGTGGTGATACCGGCACAGGAGATAATAACACTCCGGATAGTGCCGAAGACAACAACAATCCCCTCCAGCAAGATTTAGAGCAGGAGGATGGAGGAGCCAGCCCTCCTGAGAGAGCGGCAGATGGAGAGGTGGAGGATGATAATTACATGCCCCCCTCCGAAGACGAGGCAAGCCTCGGCGACGACGAATTCGCCGTGCCAGAGGATCCCGTCGAACAAGAGCGCTTCAAACGCCGGCTTATAGCCACGGCAAATAGCCTTAAGAAAAAGCAGCAGCAGCTTCAAGCTGATCAAGATCTGCTAGCTGACAGATGGACTGAAGTCCTCGCGGCCGAGGAATATAAACTCGAGCGCCCCTCCAAGAGTTACCCAAAATGCAGGTTGCTACCCCGACTGGAGGAAGAAGCGTATGACGCGGCTGATCGGCCACCTCGTGGCCGCGATAGAGAGGCATTCCAGCCAAAAACTCAGCCTGCACCCCGACGCCATTCAAATAAAAAGGCATGGGGAGATACGCCAGACCTGCGAGACATATTGGAGGACAAAGCAAAGCATGCAAGATCGATCTACGGATCACGAGGGCGCGCCACTATGCGAGACGATAAACGTCACGCCGGATACAGTAAAAGTAAATCCGGCCGGGCCGAACACAGCGGGCAAGACCCATTCGAGCTGCGTCGCGATATAGCCCAATACAGAGGCGCCGCACACCCCTTATGCTTCACAGACGAAGTAATGGATCATCAAATCCCAGAAGGTTTCAAACCTGTAAATATTGAATCATACGACGGCACAACAGATCCCGCAGTATGGATCGAGGATTTCCTCCTCCACATCCACATGGCCCGCGGTGATGACTTACACGCCATCAAATACCTCCCACTAAAGCTCAAGGGACCAGCGCGGCATTGGCTTAACAGCTTGCCAGCAGAGTCCATTAGCTGTTGGGAAGATCTGGAAGCCGCATTCCTCGACAACTTTCAGGGCACTTATGTGCGGCCACCAGATGCCGATGACTTGAGCCACATAATTCAGCAGCCAGAAGAATCGGCCAGGCAATTCTGGACTCGGTTCCTAACAAAGAAAAATCAAATCGTCGACTGTCCGGATGCAGAGGCCCTAGCGGCTTTCAAACACAACATCCGCGACGAATGGCTAGCCCGGCACCTTGGTCAGGAAAAGCCGAAATCTATGGCAGCCCTCACGACACTCATGACCCGCTTTTGTGCGGGAGAAGACAGCTGGCTGGCTCGCAGTAATAACATATCAAAGAACCATGGTACTTCGGATACCAAGGACGGCAATAGCAGGTCACGTCGCAACAAACATAAGCGCCGCATTAACAGCGATAATACCGAGGATACGGCAGTCAATGCCGGATTCAAAGGCTCTAAACCCGGTCAGCGGAAAAAGCCATTCAAACAAAGTACGCCGGGTCCGTCCAGCTTGGACCGTATACTCGATCGCTCGTGTCAAATACACGGCACCCCAGAAAAGCCAGCCAATCACACCAACAGGGATTGTTGGGTGTTCAAGCAGGCCGGCAAGTTAATTGCCGAAAACAAGGACAAGGGGCCACATAGCGATGACGAGGAGGAGCCCCGGCAGCCACACACCGGAGGACAGAAGAGGTTTCCCCCACAAGTGCGGACGGTGAACATGATATACGCAACCCACATCCCCAAGAGGGAGCGGAAGCGTGCGCTCAGGGACGTATATGCGTTGGAGCCAGTCGCCCCAAAGTTCAACCCATGGTCCTCCTATCCGATCACTTTCGATCGCAGGGACCATCCCACTAGTATCCGTCATGGCGGATTCGCCGCACTGGTTCTGGACCCAATCATTGACGGATTTCACCTCACTCGAGTCCTTATGGATGGCGGCAGCAGCCTGAACCTGCTTTATCAGGACACAGTGCGCAAAATGGGTATAGACCCCTCAAGGATCAAACCCACAAAAACGACCTTTAAAGGCGTCATTCCAGGCGTAGAGGCCCATTGCACAGGCTCAATTACACTGGAAGTGGTCTTCGGATCCCCGGATAACTTCCGAAGCGAAGAGTTAATCTTCGATATAGTCCCGTTCCGCAGTGGTTATCATGCACTGCTCGGGCGAACCGCATTTGCGAGATTCAATGCGGTACCACATTATGCATACCTCAAGCTCAAGATGCCAGGACCTCGCGGGGTTATTACAGTCAATGGAAACACAGAGCGCTCTCTCCGAACGGAGGAGCACACCGCGGCCCTCGCAGCAGAAGCGCAAAGCAGCCTCTCAAGGCAATCCACCAGTTCGGCGTTTCAAGACCCGGACACCTTCAAGCGCGCTCGGAGCAATCGACAACTAGACCGCCTGGCGCGATCTGAGCTCGCGTAGCAATGCGGCCCCACCCCAGTCCCAGCCAAACGGCGAAACTCGTGCCACATGTACACAATTACGCATTAAAAATACCGTGGGCACAGGTGGGGAGGGGGCACAACTGCGGCACGTCCCAAGACGCGGCTTAAACCACACTAGGGGCTTCCCGTTTGGTTATTTTTCTCTTTTTCAGGACCTTAATCTCTGGAAACCCTGTCCGGCAGCACTATTGCCGAACACATGATGCAGCAACCAAGGAGGCAGAAAGCTACGTCACACCACGGAATTCCCAGGTGGATTACAATAACGAGCGAAATATTTGATTTAATACTATTCCTCAGCTTGCCCTTGGAAGGGACATAGTCCTACTCTTTGCTTATCGCACCATCTGTATCATTCTGCTTTAACGCACCTTTTTGAATAAACAATGCATAACATTACGACTATTATTGCATTCTTGTTATATATATATGTGTTCATTAATGACGCCTTGCAACCGTACACTTTGGTACGGCCAATACACCAGGGGCTTACGTACCCCACAATATGGTGTGAAAAGTCCGAACACTTTCACAAGTGCGGCACCCCGAACTTATAGCATTATATGCATCAGCTCCGAATCATGTCTTTGGTCAAATGTTGGGTTTGCCCGGCTCCTATGTTTTGGTACCTTACGTTCCGCTCTATCGGCTAAGGTAGCGCTAGGAGAACTACTGCGATTGTGCCCCGGTTCTGCTGGGCTAAGCACCTCAGTAGAGAAAGCTAAAACTGACTGTCATGATAAGGCGAGAGACTGGTCGCTGTTCGGCGAGGTTTTCGAGTCCCTAAAGACTTATGCCGCTTAGAGCGAGGGGCCGGCCCTGTCCGGCTTAAAGGCGTGTATCGCGCCCCGAATTCGGCCTTCCGAATACCAGGGGCTTCGCCGAAATTTAAAATTATAGAATTCTATGGCTAAGTGAGAGTGATAAAGCATTATTAGTCCGGTTGCCTTGTTCGTTGTGCTGAGCACCTCCCTCGAAGGACCCAAACATGGGAACAAGAGTGCTCAGGTTTATCCCGAACACCCCAGCACTCGTGGCATGGGGGTAGAAGCCGAGGACTAGCCATCTCTCAGATTGGACAAACAGCCAAACAGAAGGTAATATTTTAATTCACACAAGCATTGCATAGCGCATATGAAACAAGTTTTCATCATACAGGATCACACGAGCAAGTTTACTCAAATATTACATCCTTTGAACATTCGTCCGCTACAAGACGGGCACCCTTCAGGACACCCTCATAATAAATTTCGGGGGTGCGATGCTCCTTGCCCTGCGGCGGCCCTTCCTTGATCAGCTTCACGGCGTCTATCTTGGCCCACTACACCTTCACACGGGCGAAAGCCCGGCGTGCACCTTCGATGCAGACGGACCGCTTGACAACCTCCAGCCATGGGCAGGCATGCACAAGCCGCCTCACCAGGCCGAAGTAGCTGTTCGGAAGGGCGTCGCCAGGCCACAACCGAACTATAAGGCCCTTCATGGCCTGTTCGGCCATCTTATGCAGCTCGACCAGCTGCTTTAGCTGGTCCCTCAAAGGCATCGGGTGTTCGGTCCTAGTATACTGAGACCAGAACAGCTTCTCCATTCAGCTTCCCTCCTCGGCCTAGTAAAACTATGCGGCATCCGACACGCTGCGGGGAAAATCTATGAATGCTCCTGGAGAGCTCCGAATTCGGGTAAGTAATCGGTAATTTACTTTCACATGCTTGCTTTGCATATAGAATGCCTTACCCGCTGCTATCTTCCTCATCACATCAATCTCCTGGAGGGCCTTCTGTGCTTCGTCCTTGGCACTTTCACGGGCGGCGGCAAGCTCGGACTCTCGCGTCTTCGAGTCACGCTCCAACGCCTCATGCTTCGACACGAGAGCCTGGAGCTCTTGCTGCACCTCGCCCACCCGTGCCTCTTGCTTTTCCCGCTCGATGCACTCCTTGGCCGCTTTATCTTCGGCCTTGGACAGCGCTTACTTTAGGGTCGCCACTTCGGTCCTGGCCCCTGGCAAATATACAATGATCCTGTCATTTTGCAATCGCATCTTCTTTTATATATACATATCTATAGACAGGGTATTACTTACCCTTGTTCTCCTCGAGCTGCCTCTTGGCAAGGCCGAGCTCTTTCTTGGACCCCTCGAGGTCCTGCTTCAGTGTGGCGACCTCCGCAGTCAGTATGGCTGAGGCCAGCAGCGAAGCCTGCATATGCATATTGACATACTTATATTAGACTCCTGTGATATTAATTGATCCTCTGTTCGGCTTTTCTTTGTGAACACCGAACAGAGCATCAGGGGCTACTGTCTATGCGGTAATATTTTCCCTATATTTTAAACACTTACCTCAAAGCCTGTTAGAAGGCTGGCACATGCTTCAGTTAGTCCACTCTTAGCGGACTGAACCTTCTGGACCACCGCACTCATAATAGCACGATGCTCCTTGTCAATGGAAGCGTTGTGAAGCGTTTCCAGCATATTGTCCGGCACCTCTGGATGGACAGAGGTCACCGGCACAGGCGTCTTGCCCCTCTTGGAAGGAGGCCGCCTGCCCGAGTCCGGAACCACTGGAGGATCTGGCGCGGTGTTCGGCTGAGGGCCGAACTCGGGGCCTTCAGGGGCCTTGTCCCCTCTGCTCCCGGAGTCCAGAAGATCGCCTTGAGGCGCCTCCGGGACTATCTCCCCTCGACCTGGTGCCTCTCGAGACAATACCTCTGCGTCGTTCATAGGGCAAGGGGAGGTGGCGATCGGAAGTGGATCGCTATCCATATCCGACGAGCCCAGGGAGCCGTCCGATGATACATCGATACTGGCTCGTGGCGGCCTGCATAATCATGTTCGGCATTAGGGAAAGCAGTGCGACAAAGGAATGCTATGAGTTATTCTGGTATCCGAATACTTACGATCTCCCCAGGGGCTTGGCCCTAGGCAACCACTCATCTTCGCCTTCGTCGGCGGTGGTGGAACTGTCCGGAAGGAGAGTCCTTCCCTTCTTGGACCCTTCGCCCCCCCAGATGGGGTGGCCTTCCTTTTCTTATCTCCCCCAACTGGAGGGGGAGCATCTTCTTCTTCTTCATCGTCTTTGGGGGAGGAGTGCACCGCAGAGTCAACGGACGGTGAGTCCGATGACGCCTGGCATCGGGAACTCTTTCGGGTTCCCTTGGCCTTCTTGGTCTTCTGCGGCACCTTGTAAGGAGCTGGAGTCAACATCTACGCCAGGAGAGTGCCCGCAGTGTCTTCGGGCACAGGGGCCGGACAGTTAATCTGCCCCGACATCTCCACCCAGTCCTGTCAAAGGCATGGAGATTAGACCCTGGACATGATTAAGCTAGGGGAAATAAATGTCCTATGGGACGTATTGAACTCATCGAACACGCTAGGCGCTTTGCGCTTAGCCCGCGGTCCTCGGCGAGAGAAGGAGGGACCTCGGCGCCCTTGAACAACACCTTCCAAATGTCCTTGTGCATCGTATCGAAGAGCTTGCTCAGAGTCTGGTGCTGGGCCGGGTCGAACTCCCACAAGTTAAAATCCCGTTGTTGACACGGGAGGATCCGGCGGATGAGCATAACCTGGACTATGTTGACAAGCTTGAGCTTCTTGCTTGCCATACTCCGGATACATTTCTGGAGTCCATCTAGCTCCACTGATGAACCCCACGACAAGCCCTTCTCTTTCCAGGAAGTGAGCCGTGTAGGGAATCCGGATCGAAACTCGGGGGCCGCCGCCCATTTGGCGTCGCGCGGCTCGGTGATGTAGAACCACGCCGATTGCCATCCCTTTATTGTCTCCACAAAGGAGCCTTCAAGCCATATAACGTTGGGCATCTTGCCCACCATGGCTCCGCCGCATTCTTCTTGTTGGCCTCCTACCACCTTCGACTTGATATTGAAGGTCTTTAACCACAGGCCGAAGTGGGGCCGGATGCGGAGGAAAGCCTCACACACGACGATGAACGCCGAAATGTTGAGGACGAAGTTCGGGGCCAGATCATGAAAGTCCAGCCCGTAGTAGAACATGAGACCACAGACGAATGGATGTAGGGGAAACCCCAGTCCACGGAGGAAGTGGTGGAGGAAAACTACCCTCTCGTGAGGTTCCGGGGATGGGACGATCTGCCCCGGAGCGGGCAGCCGATGCGCGATATTCGCGGCTAAGTATACGGCTCCGCGCAGCTTCTTGATATGTCCCTCCGTAACGGAGGAAGCCATCCATTTGCCTCCCGCTCCGGACATGTTTGGAGAAGGTTGAGGGAAGGGATGTGGACTTGTGTGTTGGAGCCCGAGTGCGCGAAAATGGATGAGCAAAGGAGGAAGAAGGCGTCGATGAAAAGGTGAATCCTTATGCCTTTAGATGGGCGGACGAGACTAAGCATCCCCACTAGCCTGTTAAACTCGCTTATCCCCCAAGCGCCGTAATCGATGGCGCGGTTGGGTTACCCACACCCGTATTGATGAGAATCCCGTGATAAGGGGACACGATCTCTGCTTTGACAAGACGTGTCAAAAAAACTGCCTCGCGTTATGTGCAGGGCTAGTTAAAGGAAACAGTTCGAATAATCACCGGGCCATGACATAATGTTGTGTTGCCAAAACAAGTCAGCAAATTGGATTTGTGGAAATATTATTCTATGTACGGTGGTATGTGGAACTTATTTTGCAGGGTCAGACACTATCCTTATATTCAAATTCTTCCGTGGTATATTCGGAGGAGGAACCCACCTTGCAATGCCGAAGACAATGCTGCGTGCCGGACTCATCGTCATTGAAAGCCTGGTTCAGGGGCTACTGTGGGAGTCCTAGATTAGGGGGTCTCCGGACAGCCGGACTATCTCCATTGGCCGGACTGTTAGACTATGAAGATACAGGATGGAAGACTTCGTCTCGTGTACGGATGGGACTCTACTTGGCGTGGAAGGCAAGCTAGCCAATACGGATATGTGTATCTCCTCCTTTGTAACCGACCTTGTGTAACCCTAACCTCTCCGGTGTCTATATAAACCGGAGGGTTTTAGTTCGTAGGAAAACATACAATCATACCATAGGCTAGCTTCTAGGGTTTAGCCTCTCCGATCTCGTGGTAGATCTACTCTTGTACTACCCATATCATCAGTATTAATCAAGCATGACGTAGGGTTTTACCTCCATCAAGAGGGCCCGAACCTGGGTAAAACATCATGCCCCCTGCCTCCTGTTACCATCTGCCTTAGACGCACAGTTCGGGACCCCCTACCCGAGATCCGCCGGTTTTGACATCGACAATGAGGTACACATCTGGATGACCTGGCAGTAACAATCGCAGAGGTGCTCCCTTTATGCCATAGCCGAACTAACAAGAACGTAGGGCATAAGCACAGGAGCTAGGCAACCCAGCTTGGCCAAAACTTAAGTCATATCTATGCATATAATGGCAAAGAAAAGGTACATATGGAAAAACTCATACGTGAGGAGCTTGATGCTCAAGGAATGACAAGAACTTTTGTCCGAGAAGCCCCCAGGTACTAGTGGCGTACATGTTTAAAGATGTATGTGCAGATGGTGTGTAGTCTAGCCGCACCAAAGCTTTAAAGCAAGAAAGAAGAAAGTAATCGCAAAAGAGAGAAAAAATAATTTAAACTACAGAGGAGGAGGAGATGAACAAGGGGTTTAGCGCTAGGCGTAGAATCTCTGGAGTCTGACTACATTCCAGGGGTTTGGCTCGAGGCGATTGTCTGATGCATCGTGAAGACGGTACGCTCCTCCGGTGAGAACTTAGTCAATTATGAAGGGACCCTCCGATTTGGGCTTGAGTTTGTCCTTTTTCTTCTTCGGGAGGCGTATAACGAGTTCGCAAACGTTGTAAATCTTGGCCCATACTTCTCTGCTTTGATATCTTCGAGCCTGCTGTTGCTAAACTGCTAAACGGGCTTTTGCGACATCGCATTCCTCCTCCAGGGCATCTAGGCTGTCCTGCTGATCGAGCTCGGCTTCTCTCTCTTCGTACATACGCACTCTAGGTGAGTCGTGAATAATATCGTAGGGCGATACGGCCTCTGCACCATACATCATGAAGAAAGGTGTGTACCCAATAGTACGGTTGGGCATGGTCTGCAGCCCCCAGAGTACGGAGTCGAGCTCCTCAACCCAGTGCTTGTCTGATTCTTTCAAAGACCGCACTAGTCTGGGCTTGATGCCGCTCATAATAAGACCGTTGGCGCGTTCGACTTGACCATTGGTTTGTGGGTGGTAGACGGAGGCGTGATCTAGTTTAATGCCCATATTAGTACACCAGGTTTTTACCTCGTCGGCTGTGAAATTAGAGTCGTTGTCAGTGATGATGCTATGTGGGACACCATAACGGTGCACAACATTGGATATGAAGTCTATTACTGGGCCGGACTCAGCCGTTTTGACTGGTTTAGCCTCTATCGACTTAGTGAATTTGTCCACCATGACCAGCACATATTTTTTCTTGTGGCTTCCCCCTTTAAGGTGTCCAATCATGTCGAGTCCCCAGACCGCGAAAGGCCAAGTGATGGGGATTGTTTGTAGGGCAGTGGTGGCATATGGCTTTGATTGGCAAAGAGTTGGCATCCGACGCAACGTTGGACAAGGTCTTGTGCATTCGCTCGGGCCGTCGGCCAATAAAACCCTGTATGGAAGGCCTTGCTAACAAGGGCCCGAGCTGCGGCGTGGTGGCCGCCGAGTTCGGCATGAATTTCAGCCAAGAGCTGCCGCCCCTCTTCCTCGGATATACATCGTTGAAGGACTCCGGTGGCGCTTTTCTTGTAGAGCTCTCCATCATGAACCTTGTAGGCCTTTGAGCGTCGGACGATGCAGCGGGCCTCATTCTGGTCCTCAGGAAGCTCCTTCCTATTAAGGTAGGCCAGGAAGGGTTCGGTCCATGGGGCAATGACTACCATGATGAGATGCACCGACGGTGTTATGTCGGTGTTTCCGGGATCTAGGGTTATGTTTCAGTCCAGACTAGTATTGCCGTTTTCCCTCTGCCACACCACGGATGGCTTAAAGAGCCTTTCCAGGAAGATATTAGGTGGGACGGGGTCGTGCTTAGCGCCAATACGAGCAAGAACATCCGCCGCTTGATTACTTTCTCAAGCCACATGATGGAACTCGAGCCCCTCGAACCGGGCCAACATTTTTATGACTGCGTTACGATACGCTGCCATCTTTGGATCTTTAGCGTCGAAATATCCATTTATTTGAGATATTGCAAGGTTTGAGTCCCCGTGCACTTCTAGGCGTTGTATGCCCATGGAGACAGCCATCCGGAGACCATGCAATAAGGCCTCATATATCCGTAGTGAGTTATAGCTTGGAAGCGTGTAAAAGCATCCCGCCCCAACAGGGTGTTATATCCGCTGCTGAAAGGGGCCACTTGGAAGGTTATTTCCTCGGACCGATAGTTCTCCGGCGATTCGAATACCACGTCAAGTGTGATTTTGCCCGCGCATCGCGCCTCCCGACTAGGAATAATTCCCCGGAAGGTTGTGTTACTTTGTTTGATGCAGCTCTTGTCTATTTCCATTTTATGGAGTGTGTCCCCATAAATGAGATTTAATCCGCTGCCACCGTCCATGAGGACCTTGGTGAGTCGAAACCCATCCATGATGGGGCTGAGGACTAACGCGGCTGGTGCTCGTACTGTTCTGTACTTTGGTTCGTCACCGGCGTTGAATGTTATAGCCGTGTTGTTCCATGGGTTTATTACAATGATTTGGCAGACTTCGTTGAGCTCGCGAAGTGCCCTTTTGCGCTTGTTATTTGAAGCGAATGTCTCGAAGACTGTCAATACTCTTGGGTCGTCATCTTCTGGGGGGTGTTGTTCTGGGGCGTCCTTGATAAGGATGTCCTCGCCGCTCTTGGCTACCTGTCGTAGTACCCAACATGTTCTAAGGCTGTGGGTTGCCACAATATCTGTTGTTGTATGTATTTTGCATGGGCCATCGAGCCACCCTTCCAGAACAGTGCCGTGTCGTATAGTGGCTTTGTGTTTTTAACTGTTGGATTGGGCGTGCCACGAGGGTACGCCCTTTTCGCCTGTAGGGGAAGTTGGGTTGGGGCTGGTGGTTCCCAGCGAGCTGCCCGAGTTTCCCAGGCGCTTTCCATCGCACAGTATTTTGGCACGATGGTTGCTAAGTCTGCAAATTTTAGTATGCGGCGGCGATTGATGGCGTTGAGGATTCCTTCGTCTGCACAGTTTTTGTAGAATGTTGATATTGCGTCCTCGTCACGACAATATTTTACCTTGTCATTGACAAGGAGGAATCTGGCCCAAAAGTGGTTGACCTTCTCCTAAGATTGTTGTTTTATGCTCATGAGAGCCTCTATGTCTGGGTGGTTGGGTGGAATTAAATCCGAACCCCGACCTAACCGGTTGTCCGGAGTCCGACGACCTTCTGGACTAGACAGTCCGGGTTCCGGAATATCTTCTGATTGTTTGGAACCGCCGTCCGATGCTATGTTCGGAGGGCTGGTTGCATCCATTCGCGGGTGAGTATCTGGAACGGCGACCCGAACAAAGCCCATCTTCAATATAGAAGAAGACTCGTCGTCCTGCTCTAGGACTGCGTGATCTGGTGGGTGACCGGTGGAGTTTCGGTTTCTCCCTAATCGGTTTTAGGCCCGATCTGATCGTAATCTGTGACGATTCCCAAAGCAGTAATGTGATCTAGGAGCTCGTTTAAGGATGAAAACTCAACCAGATCCATCTTCTTGGAGCGCTCAGAGTTGATGCGAAGGGGATTTTCGATGGCCCGAGAGGTCATCGTCGGCTCCGCGGCCGAACGGGCGATCATAGTAAAGTCGCCCAGCCGGAGGGTTTGGCCAGAGGCCAAAACTACCCCTGCGGTAATGTTGTCTTTAATGACAAGGCGAGCCATCGAGCTTTTCATTGATGGCACAGTGGAACTCTCAATGAAAGCACCAATGTCGGTGTCAAAACCGGCAGATCTTGGGTAGGGGGTCCCGAACTGTGCGTCTAGGATCGATGGTAACAGGAGACGGGGGACACGATGTTTACCCAGGTTCGGGCTCTCTCTATGGAGGTAATACCCTACTTCCTGCTTGATTGATCTTGATGAATATGAGTATTACAAGAGTTGATCTACCATGAGATTGTAATGGCTAAACCCTAGAAGTCTAGCCTATGTGGGTATGGTAATGAGTATATGTGGTGTCCTTTTCGGACTATCCCCCTCGGTTTATATAGACACCGAGGGAATCTAGGGTTTACATGGAGTCGGTTACATAAGAAGGACTCTTCGGTCGCCAAGCTTGCCTTCCATGCCAAGTAGATCCCAATCCGGACACGGTCCAGTCTTCGGCCTTCATGTCATCACAGCCCATCAGTCCGGCCCATGGATAACAGGCCGGACGCCCGAGGACCCCTTAGTCCAGGACTCCCTCAATCATCTTATAATGCTACCGCCGTACTAAGCAAAATAAGATGCATAAAGGATAAACATCACATGCAATCAAAATATGTGACATGATATGGCCATCATCATCCTGTGCCTTTTTTCTCTATCTCCAAAGCACCGTCATGATCTCCATCATCACCGGCATGACACCATGATCTACATCATCTTGATCTCTATCAACGTGTTGTCACATGGTCGTCTCACCAACTATTGCTTTTGCAACTATTGCTATCGCATAGCGATAAAGTAAAGCAATTATATGGCGCTTGCATTTTATGCAATAAAGAGACAACCATAAGGCTCCTCCCAGTTGCCGATAACTTCAACAAAACATGATCATCTAATACAACAATTTATATCTCATCACGTCTTGACCATATCACATCACAACATGCCCTGCAAAAACAAGTTAAACGTCCTCTACTTTGTTGTTGCAAGTTTTACGTGGCTGCTACGAGCTTCTAGCAAGAACCATTATTACCTACGCATCAAAACCACAACGATTTTTCGTCAAGTGTGCTGTTTTAACCTTCAACAAGGGCCAGCCGTAGTTAAATTTGATTCAACTAAAGTTGGAGAAACAGACACCCGCCAGCCACTTGTGTGTGAAGCACGTCGGTAGAACCAGTGTCATGAACGCGGTCATGTAATGTCGGTCCAAGCCACTTCATCCAACAATACCGCCGAATCAAAGTAAGACCTTGGTGGTAAGCAGTATGACTATTATCTCCCACAACTGTTTGTGTTCTATTCGTGCATATATCATCTACGCATAGACCTGGCTCGGATGCCACTGTTGGGGAACGTAGTAATTCAAAAAAAATCCTACGATCATGCAAGATCTAACTAGGAGATTCATAGCAACGAGAGGGGAGAGTGTGTCCATGTACCCTCGTAGATCGAAAGCGGAATCGGTTAGTAATGCGGTTGATGTAGTCGAATGACTTCACGATCCAACCGATCCAAGTACCAAACGTATGGCACCTCCGTGTTCAGCACACATTCAGCATGATGGCATCCCTCGAGCTCTTGATCCAGTTGAGGATGAGGGAGAGTTCCATCAGCATGACAGTGTGGCAACGGTGATGATGAAGTTACCGGCGCAGGGCTTCACCTAAGCACTACGATGATATGACCGAGGTGTTAAACTATGGAGGAGGGCACCGCACACGGCTAAGAGATTGTCTGTTGTGCCTTTGGGGTGCCCCCGCCTCCGTATATAAAGGGGGGAGGAGGAGGTGGCCGGCCAAAGGGGGCGTGCCATGGGGGGAGTCCTACCTGGACTCCTAGTCCAAGTAGGATTCGGCCCCCTCCTTCCTTCCACCGGAGAGGGAAAGGGGAAGGGAGAGAGAGGGAGAAGGAAAGAGGGGGGCCGCCCCCTCCCCTAGTCCAATTCGGTTTGCGCAAGGGGGGCGCGCCCCTCCTCACATGGCCTTTTCTCCTCTCCTCCAATAAGGCCCAATAGGCCCAATACTTCCCCTGGGGGGTTCCGGTAACCCCTCGGTACTCCGGTATCCGAATCACTCGGGACCATTCCGATGTCCGAATATAACCTTCCAATATATGAATCTTTACATCTCGACCATTTCGAGACTCCTCGTCATGTCCGTGATCTCATCCGGGACTCCGAACAAACTTCAGTCATCAAATCACATAACTCATAATACAAATCGTCATCGAACGTTAAGCGTGCGGACCCTACATGTTCGAGAACTATGTAGACATGGGCGAGACACATCTCCGGTCAATAACCAATAGCGGAACCTAGATGCTCATATTGGCTCCTACATATTCTACGAAGAACTTTATCGGTCAAACCGCATAACAACATACGTCATTCCCTTTGTCATCGGTATGTTACTTGCCCGAGATTCAATCGTCAATATCATCATACCTAGTTCAATCTCGTTACCAACAAGTCTCTTTACTCGTTCAGTAATGCATCATCCCATAACTAACTATTAGTCACATTGCTTGCAAGGCTTATAGTGGTGTGCATTACCGAGAGGGCCCAGAGATACCTCTCCGATACTCGGAGTGACAAATCCTAATCTTTATATATGCCAACCCAACAAATACCTTTGGAGACACCTGTAGAGCATATTTATAATCACCCAGTTACGTTGTGACGTTTGATAGCACACAAGGTGTTCCTCCGGTATTTGGGAGTTGCATAATCTCATAGTCAGAGGAATATGTATAAGTCATGAAGAAAGCAATAGCAATAAAACTTAACGATCATTATGCTAAGCTAATGGATGGGTCTTGTCCATCACATCATTATCCTAATGATGTGATCCCGTTCATAAAATGAAAACACATGTCTATGGTCAGGAAACTCAACCATCTTTGATTAACGAGCTAGTCAAGTAGAGCCATACTAGGGACACTTTGTTTTGTCTATATATCCACACATGTATCAAGTTTCCAGGTAATACAATTCTAGCATGAATAATAAACATTTATCATGATATAAGGAAATATAAATAACAACTTTATTATTGCCTCTAGGGCATATTTCCTTCAAATATAATAGTATGAAACCATCAAAAATTCTAGATATGTTGGAGACATATCACTCGTTCATCCGCAAGGATGAAATCTCGCCATCATCCTGAAAGAAACAGTCACCTTGACCTCATCCCCTTCCTCGTGGGGCATGACTAATAGTACCTCTGTTTCCAAGGCCACATCCTCTACTAGCTCCTCCATCCGCAAGGATGAAATCTCGCCACTCCATCTTTGATTCCTCGTGTTTACCAGTTCCACATCATTGATGCCAATGCCCTAGTAGCTAGGCCACAATTACAATAGAAGGTTGGCAATTTTTCGTACCGCACTTGATACCATACTTTCTTGGTGTCTTTGGTGATTAACGCAAACCAAACTAGTTTCTTTGTGACTTCAATCTTTACGTGAGGTCTACCAAATTTGCCAACAAAACCAGGAGGCAATTTGATCCGAACCTCTTGTACCTCTCCCATGGATCTACACATGCTCTGAATCACCAAATCACGAAGATAGTTATCTCATAACCTAAGAACCCTATGTCAAACTGCATGTTTGTGAAGTACTACCAAACTAGGGTTTTCAAAACCATCATATTTTGCTATGATCATGACCTGATACCTGAAAAGCCATGGGCCCCAAAACAGCGCCTTGATCCAATCTGCTAGACAACCAAATTGGATTGTAAACAAGTTCTCATCAAATTTCATCCACACGACTTCCTTAGCTGGATTCCACGCAAATCTCATGTTCGAATAGAGCGCCGTCAAGCTAAAACTCTGCGTAGTGTGCACGGGGGCGATTGCCAACCACTTGACGACCAACGGTGGCTCGATGATGTCCTCTTCCTAGACGAAACTTTCATGTTCTTCCTCTTCTAGATTGAGCCATCCCAATAAATCAACCATATTGATCTCTTTTAGTTGAACTTCTCGATCCTCCTGTATCGCCCATGGCGACCACAAGGACTCGCCGAAAACTCCAACCCCACTTCAGCAAGGCCGGGGAAGGGAACTAGCCGCCTCCTTGAACCAGCCTGATCGACGGCGAGGGGCAGCTAGGGAAGATTACAAGGAGAAAATAGACTCTCTACGGAGGCCATCTTGATGCACCTTGTTACATTACTTGTTACGAGTTATCTTGTTATAAAACTATCTGTTACAACTACTTTACAACACTTGCAGTGAATACCTTGTTGAAACTGCGTATTGATTTTTTGTGCTGCTCGCTGGGTTCGGCACTCTTACTTATCAAAAAACTATGATCAATCCCCTTACACATACAAATATAAAGATCACTTCACAAAATATATAGTGGTAGTGTGAGCAGAATTCTGAGAATGGGGGGAGCCATGGCCACAACTCGCCCCTTGCCAGCTCCTTCTCTGGCTGGAGGACATGCAAACCCTAGGTTTTATGCTAGGGGAAAACATGCGCATGATATTCATAATTTTTGAGGAAAAGAAGTATTTTTAGGGAAGGAAGTTTAACATAGATATACTAAATAGATTTTGTTGAGGCTATATTTTTGAGAAATTGATTTATTATTATTTAAATTGCTTACCACATGTGTCACATGGTTTTTTGAGAAATTGTCTTTTTATTTTTTGAGAAGATTTTGAGAAATTGTTATTTTTGAGGGAAATTGTTATTATGAGCAGATGGTTTAAGAATTATCACTGCGCATTGGGCCGGGCCGCACCTGGCGCTCATCTTCGCGTTTGGGTGGTCTGAGGAGCCCAACTGGAGCCCTGGATCGAGCCGACACGGACTAGGGCTGGCCTCCGCCGCCCCTATATATATAAGAAGAAGGAAGATGCGGCGCCGTCTCTTCCCCCGATCTTGAATCGACTCGAGTCGGAAGCTAAAACGATCGAAAATCCCCAAATCGCTTAGGCCCTGTTTGGTTCGTAAGTCCTAGGACTTTTTTTAGTCCCAATTTATAAATTCTAAATCCCTAAAAAGTTCCTATCTGTTTGGTTTTTGGGACTTATCTTTACCTACTAATAAAGCGGCTATCGCTTCTGGTCGTCCGTCATTGAAATTACCCTTCAAGGTGGTAAAAATTACCCACCAATGCCACCCGTAAGTGGAAAACGATTCAAGTTTTCGGACTAAAAATCGCCACCTCATTCGCTGATTTATAGGGGCGCGACGAGTAGAAGTGGCAGAACAACAAGCAGCAGGGTGGTTGGCCGATCGTTCCTCCACCGAGGAGGGCAGGGTTCGATCCCCAGCTTGCACAAATTTAATCTTTCTTTTCTCATCCATGTATGCGTTCATGGGCCGGCCCATGGCTTTACTCCCCTGTTTCTTCTCATTTTACTTATTTGTCTTTTCTGTTTTCTTTCTTTTTTAAATTAATTCGGGTTTTAATATTCTAAAAGCTGCGAGTTTTAAAAAAAATGTTTGAAAAATCATAAAATATATGCGAATTTAGAAAATCATAAATTTTTTGCAGATTCAAAAAATGTTGGTGGTTTTGCAAAACTGTTCGCAAAGTTGTACAAAAATCACAATTTGGAAAACTGGTTGGGAAATAAAATCATGTTCATGATTTTGAAAAAATGATCATGTATTCAAAACATATTCGGGAATCCGAAAAACAATTCCATGGCATTTTAGAAAATGTTCACAAAAATAAAAATAAAACATTTGATTTTTAAAAATTTGTTCCCCAATCTAAAAATATCATCAATTCAAAAAATGGTTGTTGAGTCAAAAAATGTTAATGAGTTTGAAACCGGTTCATACATCTAATTTTTTTTGTAATCAAAACTAATGTTCATGATGTTTTTTGAGAAAATAAAAAATTTCAAAAAAAATGTTTGTCGATTTGGAAAATTGTTCATTGATTCAAAAGTATTTTATGTCTAGAATTCGATTAGTTTTTGGAAAGTCTTTATATATCTTGGTGTTGAGAGTAGTTCGTGGTATGAGATTTATTTTTAAAGTTTTAAACGTTCCCTTGTGCAACATAATGACAAGTGTGGCATGCACTGGCAAACTCATAGCTTTGAGATTTACCGCGTCGAATGCATTGTGATCACGTGCACATCGCGACCATCATCGGCTAGGATGAGGACATAAAATGACAACATGGTGAGCCACTGTGTTAAAATAGAGTACACTCATATATCAGGATATTATGTCATACTCCCTCTGTTCCGAATTACTTGCCACAGAAATAGATGTATCTAAAACTAAAAAATTTCTAAATACATCCATTTTTATGACAAGTAATTCCGAACGGAGGGAGTACTTATTTTGTTAGCCATAATTTTTTGTCTCCCGTTGCAACGCACGGGCATATTTGCTAGTAAGTCTCTATAAGACCATACTGTAATTATAAATCCCTCCTTGAGAATCTTATTTCATAAGTTCCAAATGCCCACTTTAAGTCCCTATAAGTTCCTTATGTTTGGTTTAGATGGAACTTATAGGGACCTTTTTAAGTCCCTAAACCAATAAGTCCGTGGAAACAAACACCCTCTTAGATCCAGAGATGGCGACTGCCGGCGAGTTAGATCGGTTCGAGGATCCGGCTGTGTCGGTGCGTCCTTGTTCTGGTCGGAAGAACAAGAAGGGGTCTTCTTCCAAGGCCCGTAAGGTGGTGATGGTGGAGGCTTCCGTTACCTCCAATCGTCTTCCAGAGAAGCGGTGTTCCAAGAAGGGGTCCTCCATGCACAAGGAGGTGGCGCGTCTTGATGGAAAAGAGGCCACTTGTGGTGATCCCAGGTGCAAGGTGGGTGTTCATCCTCCGGTGAACAACATGATGTTTCTAGAGAGGATCGAAAGCATCCTGTCCTCGGATAAGCCCGCCCCCTCGACCCGGAGGAGGACGACGACGCTGACTTCTTCAACGAGATGGACGACAGCATGGCCGCCTTCCAGCAGGATATCTGGAAGGAGGTGAAGGAGAAGGGCTATGTGGAGGTCCCCGACAACTACGAGAAAAAGGCCGCAGAAATCAGACTTGAGGGGTACAAGCGGGCATACCGTAGCGTGTTTGGCAAAGATCCGCCGCCTGAGCTACTCATAAAGGCCGCCTGAGCATCTCCGCCGCCTGAGCGACTCAATCGCCCCCGCCCGAGCTTTATGCGGTCTATCTATCTCTAGTATCGTGAAGAGTACTATCTATCTGTAGTATCCTTAATTAAGAGTACTATCCAGTAGTTGTAATATATGTGGCACTACCCTGCAGGCCGCCAGCCTACCGCCTATCCTATTATGTGTTTCTAATGATGTTCCATGTTGGAACCATCCCTCTATGCTATGCTATCCATATATTCCCCTGTGCCAAGACAGACATGCGTTTTGTTTGTTTGCCAAGTCACGAATTTCTGTTTTCCCTCGTATAACCCTTGAATTTGGTGTGGCTGCTTTTGGCTTCTGATATGTGAAATCTTCTCTTTTCCAAATTTCAGCGCCCAGGGCTTGCTGTCTTGTTTAGCCTTAGCTTTTATCCACTGGCCCGGTTTCATTCAAGGAACTCTGTTTACCATCTGTTGCTCTTCTTGTACGCTTATTCTTAATGATGGAATTTACTCCCTATGTTCCATAATATAAAGTGTTTTTTGAAGCGGATTAGGTGCACTCGGGTGCTCCACCCCTACATTTAAAAATAATTTAATAATTGAAAAAAAGCCAACAAAAATCTTCGATATATTTTTGAACCAAATATGATTAGGTATTGTACTCATATAAAATGTTTGGCTAAGGAATAATTCTCGTTGACTTCATGGCAAAAAAAAACAAAATTATGACAACAATATAGCATGAATAATACTTGTTTCTAGCATTTTTTTGGTAAATCTTTGACCCCGGATACAATAAAGTTATTTCCTATTTAAATTTTTTATACGAGTGCAATACCTGGTCATGTTTGATTCCATAAAAAGTTCCGGGATTTTTTTGACTTTTTTGAATTACTAAATTATTTTTGAATATGGGGGGCGTAGCACCCGAGAGCTCCTATGTATTTTCAATTTTTTTGACACTACACTAGTGTCAAAAAGCGCCTTATATTATGGGGAGCGCCTCGAACTCATTCGAATGAGATATAAAATGGTCTCAGTCACATGACGTATTGATGACGGTGGTGGTTGTTGTCCCCGCCGGTCCCCTGACAGACTGCACAAAACAGATAGAGAAAAATTCACTACAAGGCCTATAACTTGCGTTGGTGCCCACTTTAGTCCCTGTGGTTAGAAATACCCAAAATACAGTCACCAAAATTGCTCTGGGAGGTCATCTACGGTCTATTATACGGTTTGGTCTACGTACATGCTGATCTGGCCCGAGTCAACCGCTGCCATGTGTGCTTTGACTGCCACATCTGCCAGCTCGCTCAAACATGCACGCACGCAGTTTTTTTTTGCAAAGTCGCCAGAACAAAAGAGCTGCCCCCACCTGGTCGGACCGAGCCGCACCCTGTTCCCCACCTGGTCCGACGGAAAGAAAGCAGATGGATAGGAGGAAATATTGTGGTAGGAGGAAACCACCCCAGGTGGATGCGGCTGCTCGGGGAAGGCCAGCGGCTGGAACACAACTGGAACTGGACGGCGGTGCGGTCTTGGTAGGGTGCGACTGGTCAGGGGAGGCGGCGTTGTGACGGGATGCCGCTGCAGCCGACCAGCGGAGGCGACATTGTGACGGGGAGGCGGCATGGTCAGGGCCGGCGGTTGCAGCTGGTTAGACTTTGACAGCGGATGGCAGTGTCCGGCCGGTAAGGTGCCCGCAGTGGAAACCCTTCCTCGATACGTTCATCATGGGACGAGAGGCAGAACGAGGGGAGAAAGAAGAACGGGTGAGGGAGCCCGCCGGGGTGGTCGTAGGAGAGGTGCCGAGGCGGTTGGGTTGTGCGAGAGGAGAGGTCCGGCGATGATAGGCACGTAGCCCCATCGACGGCGAGCGAGCAGGCAGGCAGGCAGGGGTTGCGGCTTTCGCGCACTGGCAAAGGGAAGCAAGCGGCACCAGCAGTAGGAGTGATCGGACGACATGAGAGAGCGTGCATGAGTGCAGTTGCAGGGCTGCGGAAATAGAGCGTGGAGGAAACAAAAACACAACAAGGGAGAGGGGTGGAGGAAGGATTCAGCCGACGTACATTGCGATTTGAACTGAGATTGACAAAATAGCGGGCGACCAAGGCCCACGCATGCCGCCGCCCACCCGCGGTTGCTCCGTCGCTACGAAACTGCGTCGCCCTAACGGAGGTGAGCTACCCCGCCGCCCAGCTGCGGTTGCTCCTCCAAGGCGACCACCTCGAGGAGCGCCTCCTCCTCGTCCCCCTGCTCACGTCCCTGGCCGGTTCCTCGCGCCCGCGGCAACCCCAGCCGCCGCTGCCAAACCCGGCCACCGCTCCCCTCTCGCTGACTTCGGCATGCAGGGCCAGGCGGATCGTTCCTGACGGTGAGACGACCACGCGGACCTGCTGTTGCAGCTGCCGCCCGCCTGATCAAGTCCCCGCCCAGCTGCTGCTGTTGGCGACTGTTGATTGCCTCTGCTACTGCTGTTGGCTGCAGGTCCACTACTCTGAATTCGTGTCAATTGCAGTATTAGTTGCAGTGTCAATGAAGTACTCCATCAGCGTCAATTGTAGTGTAGTAGTTCCAGTAACAATAAACAAGTCATAGTGCAGAATAATTGGAAACAAGTCAAATTGCATCTCTGGAGTAGTTGTGGTTTCCAGTCTCAGTAACAACAAACAAGATAAACATGTTGCGGTTTCTAGCTTCAGTAGTTTAGGTTACAGTTGTCTAGGTTACAAAAATTTTCAGAACAATATGTCATGCTGCTAGTCATGATGATGGTCATTGTAAATTCAGTAGAACTGCTATTGTAGAACAGTTGCTACTTGTGATGATCATTGTACATTCAATAGAATTGTTACTGAGAATGGAGTACCAAATTTCTTGTCATCCTGCTAATGAAGATATTATAACCAGAGAATTAGTTTTGCCTATCATGTATAGAAACATAAATTACCATCATTCTTTTGAAAATTCAGTTAGAGCCATAACCAAGTGTACCTTTCTTTTGAGATGATAGTTAGAGCCATATTCAACAAGCTACTGAAAGTTTCCATTAGTTGCATCTGTTTACTGATGAAAAGCAATCAAGATTTAAGTAATCTGTTTCATCTGTTTCAAGAAATTGAGTGTGATGTCTACTACACAACCTTCTTCTTGTAGATGTTGTTGGGCCTCCAAGTGCAGAGGTTTGTAGGACAGTAGCAAATTTCCCTCGAGTGGATGACCTAAGGTTTATCAATCCGTGGGAGGCGTAGGATGAAGATGGTCTCTCTCAAACAACCCTGCAACCAAATAACAAAGAGTCTCTTGTGTCCCCAACACACCTAGTACAATGGTAAATTGTATAGGTGCACTAGTTCGGCGAAGAGATGGTGATACAAGTGTAATATGGATGGTAGATAAAGATTTTGATAATATGAAAATATAAAACAGCAAGGTAACTAATGATAAAAATGAGCACAAACGGTATTGCAATCTGTTGAAACAAGGCCTAGGGTTCATACTTTCACTAGTGCAAGTCCTCTCAACAATAATAACATAATTGGATCATATAACTGTCCCTTAACATGCAACAAAGAGTCACTCCAAAGTCACTAATAGAGGAGAACAAACGAAGAGATTATGGTAGGGTACAAAACCACCTCAAAGTTATCCTTTCTGATCGATCTATTCAAGAGTCCATAGTAAAATAACATGAAGCTATTCTTTCAGTTCAATCTATGATAGAGTTCGTACTAGAATAACACCTTAAGACACAAATCAACCAAAACCCTAATGTCACCTAGATACTCCAATGTCACCTCAAGTATCCCTGGGTATGATTATACGATATGCATCACACAATCTTAGATTCATCTATTCAACCAACACAAAGAACAATAAAGAGTGCCCCAAAGTTTCTACTGGAGAGTCAAGACGAAAACGTGTGCCAAACCCTATGCATAAGTTCACGAGGTCACAGAACTCACAAGTTGATCACCAAAACATACATCAAGTGGATCACATGATATCCCATTGTCACCACAGCTAAGCACGTGCAAGACATACATCAAGTGTTCTCAAATCCTTAAAGACTCAATCCGATAACATAACTTCAAAGGGAAAACTCAATTCACCACAAGAGAGTAGAGGGAGAGAAACATCATAAGATCCAACTATAATAACAAAGCTCGCGATACATCAAGATCATATCACCTCAAGAACATGAGAGAGAGAGAGATCAAACACATAGCTACTGGTACATACCCTCAGCCCCGAGGGAGAACTACTCCCTCCTCGTCATGGAGAGCATCGAGATGATGAAGATGGCTACCGGAGAGGGATTCCCCCCTCCGGCAGGGTGCCGGAACGGGTCTAGATTGGTTTTCGGTGTCTACGGAGGCTTCTGGGGGCGAATCTCCCGATCTATTCTCCTCCCTGAAGTTTTTAGGGTATATGGATATATATATATATATATAGGTGAAAGAAGTCGGCCAGGGGAGCCACGAGGGCCCCATGAGGGTGGGGGCGCACCCAGGGGGTAGGGCGCGCCTCCCTGCCTCATGCCTCCCTCGAAGCTTCCCTGACGTCTACTCCAAGTCTCCTAGATTGCTTCTGTTCCAAAAATAAGTTCTGTGAAGTTTCAGGTCAATTGGACTCCATTTGATTTTCCTTTTCCGAGATACTCTAAAACAAGGAAAAAACAGAAACTGGCACTAGGCTCTAGGTTAATCGGTTAGTCCCAAAAATAATATAAAAGTGCATAATAAAGCCCATAAACATCCAAAACATATAATATAATAGCATGGAACAATCAAAAATTATAGATACGTTGGAGACGTATCAACATCCCCAAGCTTAATTCCTGCTCGTCCTCGAGTAGGTAAATGATAAAAATAGAATTTGTGATGTGGAATGCTACCTAAAATATTTCTCTAAGTAACTCTCTTTATTGTGGCATGAATCTTCAGATCCATAAGATTCAAGACAAAAGTTTAATATTGACATAAAAATAATAATACTTCAAGCATACTAACAAAGTAATCATGTCCTCTCAAAATAACATGGCCAAAGAAAGTTATCCCTACAAAATCATATAGTCTGGCAATGCTCTATCTTCACCACACAAAATATTTAAATCATGCACAACCCCGATGACAAGCCAAGCAATTGTTTCATACTTTTGGTGTTCTCAAACTTTTTCAATCTTCACGCAATACATGAGCACGAGCCATGGATATAGCACTATAGGTGGAATAGAATGGTGGTTGTGGAGAAGACAAAATGGAGAAGATAGTCTCACATCAACTAGGCATATCAACGGGCTATGGAGATGCCCATCAATAGATATCAATGTGAGTGAGTAGGGATTGCCATGCAACGGATGCACTAGAGCTATAAATGTATGAAAGCTCAACGAAAGAAACTAAGTGGGTGTGCATCCAACTCACTTGCTCACGAAGACCTAGGGCATTTTGAGGAAGCCCATCATTGGAATATACAAGCCAAGTTCTATAACGTAAAATTCGCACTAGTATATGAAAGTGACAACATAGGAAACTCTCTATCATGAAGATCATGGTGCTACTTTGAAGCACAAGTGTGGTAAAAGGATAGTAGCATTGCCCCTTTTCTCTTTTTCTCTCATTTTTTCTTTTTTTTTTCTTTTTTTCTTGGGCCTTCTCTTTTTATGGCCTCTTTTTTATTTTTTTATTTTTCGTCTGAAGTCTCATCCCGACTTGTGGGGGAATCATAGTCTCCATCATCCTTTCCGCACTGGAACAATGCTCTAATAATGATGATCATCACACTTTTATTTACTTACAAATCGAGAATTACAACTCAATACTTAGAACAAGATATGACTCTATATGAATGCCTCCGGCGGTGTACCGGGATGTTCAATGACTCATGAGTGACATGTATGAAAGAATTATGAACAGTGGCTTTTCCACAAATACAATGTCAACTACATGATCATGCAAAGCAATATGACAATGATGAAGCGTGTCATAATAACAGAACGGTGGAAAGTTGCATGGCAATATATCTCAGAATGGCTATGGAAATGCCATAATAGGTAGGTATGGTGGCTGTTTTGAGGAAGTTATATGGTGGGTTTATGGTACCGGCGAAAGTTGCACCGTACTAGAGAGGCTAGCAATGGTGGAAGGGTGAGAGTGCGTATAATCCATGGACTCAACATTAGTCATAAAGAACTCACATACTTATTGAAAAAATTTATTAGTTATCGAAACAAAGTACTACACGCATGCTCCTAGGGGGATAGATTGGTAGGAAAATACCATCACTCGTCCCCGACCGCCACTCATAAGGAAGACAATCAATAAATAAATAATGCTCCGACTTCATCAAATAACGGTTCACCATACGTGCATGCTATGGGAATCACAAACTTCAACACAAGTATTTCTCAAATTCACTACTACTCAACTAGCATGACTCTAATATCACCATCTCCATGTCTCAAAACAATCATCAAGTATCAAACTTCTCATAGTATTCAATGCACTCTATATGAAAGTTTTTATTATATCCCTCTTGGATGCCCATCATATTAGGACTAAATTCATAACCAAAGCAAATTACCATGCTGTTTAGGACTCTCAATATAATATAAGTGACGCATGAGATTTCATCTATTTCTATAAAATAAAACCACCACCGTGCTCTAAAAAGATGTAAGTGAAGTACTAGAACAACAACAAACTACTCCGAAAGATATAAGTGAAGATCAATGAGTAGTCAAATAATTATGCAACTATATAAGGACTCTCTAACATTTAAGAATTTCATATCTTGATATTTTATTCAAACAGCAAGCAAAACAAAGTAAAATTACATTCTAAGAATGGCAAACATCATGTGAAGAAGCAAAAACTTAGGATCAACCGAAACTAACCGATAGTTGTTGAAGAAGAAAGGTGGGATGCCAACCGGGGCATCCCCAAGCTTAGACGCTTGAGACTTCTTGAAATATTATCTTGGAATGCCTTGTGCATCCCCAAGCTTGAGCTTTTGTGTCTCCTTAATTCCTCTCAAATCACGGTCTCCCTAAATCTCAAAAGCTTCATCCACACAAAACTCAACAAGGACTCGTGGGATAAGTTAGTATAAACCAATACAAAAACCTTATCATACTCTACTGTAGCAAATCACTAAAATTATTATTCAACATTTCATACTAAATGCCTCTGCATATTTAATAGTCCTATCCTCAAATCGAATCATTAAAGAAGCAAACATATGCAAACAATGCAAACATAACAGCAATCTGCCTAAACAGGACAGTCTGTAAAGACTGTAGCAAGATCCATACTTCCCTACCTCCAAAAATTACGAAAGAAAATTCCCACTGTAGTAAATTTATCAGATATTATTATGCAAAAGGTTTCAACATTTTATCACATTCTGACTTTTCTAGGGAATTTTTGCAACAGCGGTAAACTTTCTGTTTTCAAACAGCAACATGTGGACTTGTAAAATAGGCATAGTAAAGGCTATCAATGCCACTTTTATTGAAATAAAAGATGCAAAACATTTTTCTAAATAACAGCAAGCAAATCCTAACAAAATAAATTGACGCTCCAAGCAAAACACATATCATGTGATGAATAAAAATATAGCTCCAAGTAAAGTTACCGATGAACGAAGACGAAAGAGGGGATGCCTTCCGGGGCATCCCCAAGCTTAGGCTCTTGGTTGTCTTTGAATATTTCCTTGGGGTGCCTTGGGCATCCCCAAGCTTAGGCTCTTGCCACTCCTTATTCCTTACTCCATCGAATCTTCACCCAAAACTTGAAAACTTCACAACACAAAACTTAACAGAAAACTCGTGAGCTCCGTTACTATAAGAAAATAAATCACCACTTAGGTACTGTTGTGAACTCATTCTAAATACATATTGGTGTAATATCTACTGTATTCCAACTTTTCTATGGTCCATACCCTCCGATACTACTCATAGATTCATCAAAATAAGCAAACAACACATAGAAAACAGAATCTGTCAAAAACAAAACAGGCTGTAGTAATATGTAGGTTCCGAATACTTCTGTAACTCCAAAACTCCTGATAAATTAGGAAGTCCTAGGAAATTTGGTTAATGATCTACTGCAGTTGGAATTGGTATTTTATTGCTCTCTGGTAAAAAATGAAAAAAATTATTCTCGTGAGCGCATACTTTCTGTTTTTTACAGCAAGATCAAATAACAATCACCCAGGAAGATCCTAAAGGCTTTACTTGGCACAAACACTAATTAAAACATAAAAAACACAATCATAACAGAGGATAGATGATTTATTTATTACTAAACAGGAACAAAAATAAAATTGGGTTGCCTCCCAACAAGCGCTATCGTTTAACGCCCCTAAATAAGCATGATGATTTCAATGATGCTCACATAAAAAATAAGAATTGGAACATAAAGAGAGCATCATGAAGAATATAACTAGCACATTTAGGTCTAACCCACTTCCTATGCATAGGGATTTTGTGAGCAAACAATTTATGGGAACAAGAATCAACTTGCATAAGAAGGTAAAACAAGCATAACTTCAAGATTTTTTTTCAACACATAGAGACGAAACTTGATATTATTGCAACTCCTACAAGCATATATTCCTCCCTAATAATGATTTTCAATAGCATCATGAATGAATTTAACAATATAAATATCACATAAAGCATTCTTTTCATGATGCATAAGCATAGAATTTTTATTACTCTCCACATAAGCAAATTTCTTCTCATGAATAGTAGTGGGAGCAAACTCAACAAAATAACTATCATGTGAAGCATAATCCAAATGAAAATTAAAATCATGATGACAAGTTTCATGGTTATATTTATTCTTTATAGCATACGTGTCATCACAATAATCATAATAGATAGGAGGCATGTTTGCATCATAATAAATTTGCACATCAAAACTTGGGGGATTAAAAATATCATCTTCATCAAACATAGCATCCCCAAGCTTGTGGCTTTGCATATCATTAGCATCATGGATATTCATAGAATTCATACTAACAACATTGCAATCATGCTCATCATTCAAATATTTAGTGCCAAACATTCTAATGCATTCCTCCTCTAGCAATTGAGCACAATTATCGGAACCCTTATTATTCATGGAAGACATTAAGAAGATGAAGCATATGAGGCACCTTCAATTCCATGTTTTTTGTAATTTTCTTTTATAAACTAACTAGTGATAAAACAAGAAACAAAAAGATTCGATTGCAATATCTAAAGATATACCTTCAAGCGCTAACCCCCCTTCCCCCCGGCAACGGCGCCAGAAAAGAGCTTGATGTCTACTACACAACCTTCTTGTAGACGTTGTTGGGCCTCCAAGTGCAGAAGTTTGTAGGACAGTAGCAAATTTCCCTCAAGTGGATGACCTAAGGTTTATCAATCCGTGGGAGGCGTAGGATGAAGATGGTCTCTCTCAAACAACCCTACAACCAAATAACAAAGAGTCTCTTGTGTCCCCAACACACCCAATACAATGGTAAATTGTATAGGTGCACTAGTTTGGTGAAGAGATGGTGATACAAGTGCAATATGGATGGTAGATAAAGGTTTTGGTAATCTGAAAATATAAAAACAACAAGGTAACTAATGATAAAAGTGAGCAGAAATGGTATTGCAATGTGTTGAAACAAGGCCTAGGGTTCATACTTTCACTAGTGCAAGTCATCTCAACAATAATAACATAATTGGATCATATAACTATCCCTCAACATGCAACAAAGAGTCACTCCAAAGTCACTAATAGAGGAGAACAAACGAAGAGATTAGGGTAGGGTATGAAACCTCCTCAAAGTTATCCTTTCTGATCGATCTATTCAAGAGCCCATAGTAAAATAACATGAAGCTATTCTTTCCGTTCAATCTATCATAGAGTTCGTACTAGAATAACACCTTAAGACACAAATCAACCAAAACCCTAATGTCACCTAGATACTCCAATGTCACCTCAAGTATCTGTGGGTATGATTATACGATATGCATCACACAATCTCAGATTCATCTATTCAAGCAACACAAAGAACTTCAAAGAGTGCCCCAAAGTTTCTACCAGAGGGTCAAGACAAAAACGTGTGCCAACCCCTATGCATAAGTTCACGAGGTCACGGAACTCGCAAGTTGATCACCAAAACATACATCAAGTGGATCACATGATATCCCATTGTCACCACAGATAAGCATGTGCAAGACATACATCAAGTGTCCTCAAATCCTTAAAGACTCAATTCGATAAGATAAATTCAAAGGGAAAACTCAATTCACCACAAGAGAGTAGAGGGGGAGAAACATCATAAGATCCAACTATAATAGCAAATCTTGTGATACATCAAGATCGTATCACCTCAAGAACACGAGAGAGAGAGAGAGAGAGATCAGACACATAGCTACTGGTACATACCCTCAGCCCCGAGGGAAAACTACTCCCTCCTCGTCATGGAGAGCACTGTGATGATGAAGATGGCCACCGGGAGGGATTCCCCCTCCGGCAGGGTGCCGGAACGGGTCTAGATTGGTTTTCGCTGGCTACGGAGGCTTCCGGCGGCGGAACTCCCGATCTATTCTCCTCCCCGGAGTTTTTAGGGTATATGGATATATATATATATATATATATGCAAAAGAAGTCGGTCAGGGGAGCCACGAGGGGCCCAGGAGGGTGGGGGCGCGTGTAGGGGGGTAGGGCGTGCCTCCCTGCCTCGTGCCTCCCTTAAAGCTTCCTTGACGTCTACTGCAAGTCTCCTGGATTGCTTCCGTTCCAAAAGTAAGTCTCATGAAGTTTCAGGTCGATTAGACTCCGTTTGATTTTCCTTTTCTGTGATACTCTAAAACAAGGAAAAAACAGAAAGTGGCACTAGGCTCTAGGTTAATAGGTTAGTCCCAAAAATAATATAAAAGTGCATAATAAAGCCCATAAACATCCAAAACAGATTATATAATAGCATGGAACAATCAAAAATTATAGATACGTTGGAGACGTATCAGAGTGTTTCATGAAAAGCAATCAGTTTTTGGAGTACTCATGTTACTGAATAGTCCTGAATATTAATCGTAGTATTAACTGGATATGCTAAACTGAAGAAATGTGTACCTTGCTTGCTCTGTAATTGAAACACGGTACTCTGAAGATCAAGTTTCACTACTGCAGGATGCTGCTAACGCGACACTACAATCAGAGACCCTTCGACAAAACTGTGTGCGATGCCATAATCGCAAACAGTGTTGTAGAAAAACCGTCAAAAAGGTGGAAAACGTTTGCGATGACGGATGCATCAAACACGGTTCAGATTGCGTGTGCGATTGAGGGCATATGGTTCAGTTCAATTAACCGTTTGTGACGAGGAGGAACAAAAGAAACGGGCAGCCAGATGAAGTTTTGTGTGATGTACAACATACAGTTCACTCGGATGATCTGTTTGTGATTAGGCAACACAAAAAAACGGTCAGCCAGATCAAAGGTGTGTACGATATATGGCATGCGGTTCACTCGGATGAACTGTTTGCATTGAGACATGAGAAAAGAAATGGTTCAAATGAACAAGATGTGTGTGATACGAGGCAAACAGGTCTATAATCGGAAACGTGTGCGAACACCGATAACAACACAGACGATTACTGCTAACAAGCCGTGTGTGTTGTGAGCAAACGATTGCTGGTATATAATTGTGAGTGATTGATGAAAACATCACCGACGGGTTCCATTGTTTAGTCCGTGTGCGATGTGATTTTCTTTGTCCGCATAACATCTACGCTCTGTCTCCAAAGCATCAACATATATACTTAAAAATACAGCATTGCATAACCAAATTAAGCATACAATTACACAAGTGACTACACACATAACATTTCCACACACCAAAGAAAGCAATTACATGCATACTTAGGAGAACCGAGGATCTAATCATCTACATATTGTTGCGACGACACTTGCCATTGCTCTGCTTCCGGCTGGATCCCTGGCCATTTTGGGGAAGGAGGCACTTCCTCATGTCAATGATCCGCCTGTACATGTCATAGCTCGTGTACGCCTCCTTGGCCGCATACACGACGTGAGCTTTGTCGAGTTTCTCCATCCAGGCCGAGTGTCAGGCACGCTTATCCTTTTTGCATGAATCCTTCATGTCACTGTAGTAGGGGTCAATGATGGCCTCAGCGAGGTGAACCAGTGAGTCCTTCTCATGCTCATTGCTGCCCCAGATCTTGTATTGGCACTGGATGTTGACAAGATTCTGGCAGGTGATGCCCGAATTCTCGAGCGCCTTTACATCGTTGGTGATGTCCACCGTAGCGAACATGTAGTGGGGGCTGTTGACAAACCAGGCGAAATGCTCACAAGGCCTTGTGGCCAGGCAGTAGTGGCAGGCAAGGACGTGGTGGCACACATACATCTGGGCGACGGCGACCTTGGGGTGAGACCTGACACGAGCGCGGGTGTACTCGAGGTCGAACCCGACCACCTTGTACTTCTCCGCGGCAAGCAATAGCTCCATGATGTGGATGGAGTGCTCCACCCAGACCGGGTCATTAGTGTACACCACCGAGAGGTCCATGAACCTTCTGTGGGTGTCCACCACGGCATGCATGGTGAACTGCTGCTCGTCGTCGGCAGCCGCTCAGAGCGCCATTGGAGCCGCGCAGGATACCCTCTAAGAATTTCTCATGGTGGTTGTGCCTCTCGCAATGGTGGGGCGTGATCAAAAGGTTGAAGAGATACAAGGGTAGGTTAAATGGCTGCTATAATAAATGAGGGTCGGCCGGCCTGTAATCGTCACGTCTTGTCACGGCGTTCATAGCGGAGGATTCTAGTGCACGCTTGACAACACCGCACCACGCACGTGGGCTCGAGGAGGCGCCAAATGTATTGTCAGTGAGCCTGTTCCCGCGCAAGCTTCCTGCCCGGCTAGTTTGGCCAAGCGTCGTCTAGGAGAGGGACAAATCATGGGCGTTTATTGGCAAATGCTTTGTAAAAACAAAGTGTGTGGAATGACTTTGGTCATAAGTTTACCCTTGGGTGATGAGGTCAAAGTTACACAGAAGGGTGATGATGGATACTCGAGTGCGATAATTAATTCTGCGCTCTAAAGTGCACACGGTGGAAGAAACCAACCGTGTGCAATAATGTCGAAGATCGCAGTCGAGTTAGCTATACAGATCATGTGCTGGGAGATCGACAAGGTAAACTGATTCGAGAATGGTTAATAAAATCTAAGACCATTGCATATTAAGGTCAAAATAGTGCTAGCAATATACGAGTCTCATACGATGCCATTTCAACGATTGTACCACAAAAGCTTGAAATGTTACAAGGTTCAAATTCTAGAGTTATATGTCTCAAATTCAAAGATTACAAAGTTCAAACTGATATTAGAAATGAAATTCAGCTCATCAGCTGCAAACGCTCGCGCTGATCCGCTGAACATGGATATCTGAGAGGTTCAAACTAATATCATCACTTCTAAGTCTGGCTTTGAAACCTCACAATTTTTGCAAAGGGGCCAGCCACTGAGAAGTCATGTATGGGGTTGACACGATGACTTCTGATTACTCTGTCATTTGAAGTTCCAAAATGAAATTCATCATTTTTGGAGCCTACTCCATTCTGCCGCAGGCGCCGATGCTAATCAACAAACCATTCTTTTTTGCAAATAAATGTAGGGCAAACCTCATTTCCTTCAGCACCCTTGCTCTGAGAACAAAGAACCTGGCGAATATAATCTCCGGTAAGGTCCCTCGGTAGGAGTTCAAAGTAATTTCTGAGAGATGCAGATCTAGGCATTCGACGTGATTGTTATATTGTATCACATTATCCACCACTGGGCCTAATCTTATCTGCAAAAGAAGAAAACGTGTTAGTGCCTACATGCAGTTTTGAACATTACTACAGGCCTACTATTTGGTTTGCAGGATTTGTAAAATGCACTAACATGCCATCTTCGATCTGACATGATTAACATGGGCATTTGATTACATTCTAGAAAAATGTAGCCTTCTTCACAAGAGGTTGGAGTGGATGAAAAGTTCCCTAAGAAAACTAGTACAGATGAATCCAAAGGAGAAATGCTTATTGATTGTAACCATATGGATCAAGCAACCAATATGGGGGGGACATGTATGTACTGAAATCGTCCAAAAGAACCTTCAAAAATCGTAGTATATTATCATTGTAAGCTTGGAAAAAGGTGTCACAAATTGAACTCCCCTATGGTTAACATTTAACAGGAAAGGAACATCACCTCGATATATAGCTTCTCCAGGGATGGAAAGCATCTCAGGAAACTGACAACTTGCTCTAGGTCGGGCCTGATAGATTCTAGTGCCAAGACCTTCACTATGCGCAGTTTCACGATTAAGCTTGTCGGAATCATTTTCTGAATGACAGACAAACAAACATCTTCAAAATTAGAAATAATGTTCATTTGTAGAAGGAGAGGTAGAAGCTGACTATTGTACCTGAACGGGTGTGGATCCAATAACAAGTTCAGAGCATTTGTCGATGAGTAGCCCACCACTGTCAATTTTGGCGCAGAAATGACATTGATTCTTGTTGGACCTTCTTGATCAACTACAAGTAATCTCTCAAGTGCAGGTGTGTCCTGGATGACCATACCGTGTTACACATCTTGTGATGTCTTCCTGCCGCACCAGCAACACACATAAATAGTCCGGAGAGTCATGGAGGTGATGTGGAAGGTACTCAACCCATTGATTGCCTAAAGAAGAAGGTACTCGAGTGCAGTACAGCCATGAAGCAGGCGCTCCATGTCACCCTTTGAGAGGCAGACGACGATGAGCTCGAGGTGCTTCAGTCGTGGTAGAATAAGAGTGGGCGTGTCATTTAGGGGCGAGAAATGGCAGTTCCTGAACTTGGCGACACGCAGCGTGGGCGTGAGGCGGAGTGCGGATGTTGGCAGTGACCGCATATGCCCATCATCAAAAGTGAGCTCCTCGAGCTGATCTAGGGCGGAGGACCAGAACCAGCCGTCAAGCTTGGCTCGGTCCTTACCGTTGGAACGGAACTTGCCCATTCTAAGGCCTTTTGTTGGGCCAAGGTACTGCCAAGGATCTTGGAGAACGCATCCAAGCTTTTGCGATAGCCATGGCAGAGCTCGTGGGTGTCGATGAGGTCGAGAGGGCTGGAGTTCCATAGGGGGCGCCACCGCCGGGAAAGGAGGGTTGTCCGCGCCCCATATTTGATTGGGAGGAGGGAGATGATGACTCTCAACATATCATCGGGGAGGCTGCTGATTAAGTCTAGGCCTGCTGGAGTCGCTTGCGGTTCTAGCTCACCCCGCCTCCGCTTGTTGGCAGCCCCGTTCTCCACCTCCGGAGTCTCCTTGTCAGCGGCGCTTTCTGATAGAAATGGGAGTACAGGGAATATTTAGTTAAAACAGGGCAATAGAAAAGTGTATTGGTAACTAGAAGCTATTAGGTAGGAATATAGTAAGAAAAGGGAATAACAATTGGTTGCTTAAATACTACACAATTCATTTGACATTGCGGGGTAAGTCAACATATGTAGATAATTGAAAAGAAAACTTACTTCGAACAAAGTCTGGACGGATGATTTTGTCGGGGAAGTTAGCATATATCTCATGACCAGGCCCTTTTATGTGCAGTGCAATTTTAGTGCCATTTTTCAGTACATAAAACTTTGCAATTTCATTCCAAAAGCCAGTGCTAAAATAGGAGTCACCACGTTCATCAAGTCTTACATTAGCAATGATTGTAAATCCATGGTTTGTGTGCAGTATGACATCCGTGGAGTCTTGATCTATGTAAAGGAAAAATTGTGCACTACATAATCTGTTGCATAGCGAGGGATGTTCTGCAGAAAATGGTAGGATTGTTAAAGAAAATATGGTAACATGCCAATATGGGCCCAAATTGAAAGAACTGTACAACAGTTGGAATCGAAGGACAAAAAACTACAATTAAACAGATAGGGTAAACATGATGTCATGGCAAATGAGAGTAATTGAAAGAACAATACATCATTAATTTGCCTAATATAGAAAGAAGAGGGGGGAAATCCCCTTCGATGTATATGGTGCATGTGGCACCTTTTATCCAAATGTAGCAATATTTAGAGTATGTTCAGGAAAGTAGGTCATGCCAACCGATTTAGGGTGAGATTGAACATACCGCGTGCGTGCTCAGGTTATCTGGTGCGGAGAGAAGGAATCTCTGGCGGCGGTTGCAAAGTCCGGAAGTGTCGGCGCACTGAACATTCTATGAATGAAAGAAAACCCTCAAATCAGCTCGAATAAAAATGAATTCACGATGATTTTCGCTGGGTGATTAAAGGAGGCAGATGAACTGGGATAAGAGATGAGATAATATCTCGTTAAACTAGTTACCTTGTCGTCCATGAGAAAGAACCCTCAGTACGGCAGATTCCCCAACCGAGCGGAGCTGGGTCGACCGCGAGCAGTGTCGAGAAAGTCGATGGCGATAGGCGGCGGCAAGCGGAAGTGGCAAAATGCGATGGGCTTTGCCGGCAGTCTGGCGGCGGCGGCATGCGTCGAGCTAAGTGTTTACCACCACGATAGGCGGTGCCATGGCATAGACACGGAGGATCTTGTGCAGGTGTGAATGGGGAACATACCGGAGGGGCTGAGGGGGTGACGGGCGGGGTGAGGGTTTTTCTAACGTGGGGATGGTGAGGCTTTTATTTTTTAATTTTTGAATTGGGTGGTGAGGGTTTTGTGTCCCACAAAGAATTTTGGGGGCGGCGGTTTGCTAGAGCAAACCATGTGTGATTGACGCAGCAGGCAAAATGAAAGTCATTGCACACGGTTCCAATTTTGGGAACCGTGTGTGATTGACGTACTACCTCTGTCCTAGTTTATTGGTCCCCCATTGTAATTTTTACCAAAAATTGGCGAAATATTTAACATACTCAGACATAGATAATAAGCGTACACATAGATAAGCATAGTTCAACCATAAGTAGTACATAGTTCAACAGTATTAAGCATACTCAAGCATACATATATAGTTCCATCCATCCCACATCTCATCTCACAAGCCGGCATGATCCCGAAGCTTCTCCGGGTACTTGGCGTACGCGTAGTGCGCCACCCTGCGAGAATACTTCTTCTTGAAGGATCCAACAACACGTCCTCTTGCATGCGCCAGAACACTTAGATACGCGTCATGATGCTTCTGGTTGCAAAATGGGCATCCATAGCCGCCGTTCCAGGTCCTAATACGCCCATTATGCATTCCCGCATAAAGCTCCCTCAGGATTTGCCTGTTGTAACTCCTTTGGACATCTTCATGCTCGCTGTCCACATCGCCAGACAGCACCTATACAAATAGTAAAACAAATTTGGCATCAAATCAATGATTACATGCCGTGAAGTAGGATTAGGAATTTATGGCTATTTATTTATACATATCCAGAGATTATGGTTCAATTTTTAAGCGCATTCGTCTATGTACATACCAATCTTGAAGAAAATAATGGCACAAACATATGTAGGTCATTGAAAATCAATTGTCAAGCCCTGTCTAGGAATTATTAGCACGAACACTAACCCTAGTTGGATTATTAGCAGAAATCATTTGCACAGATGAAACAACTAATCACTTATCACCTGTACCATTCAAAGAATCAATACACTACACAGGTCTAAAGAAACTTACTCAGATTTCATGGATTGGGAGAACATAACCATAGGATTTCTATTGCAAAAAAGGGGAGGCAGGAGTAACCAGAGAAACCCTATGATCTATTTGACACATAAATAGGTATAGATGACTAACCAGCTATCCATTGTCGTCGGAGTCGGTGTGGAACTCCACCTCCTGCTGTTGAAACTCGACACCATCGACGATGTTAGGGTGTAGCGATAACTCGCCGGCGGTGACGGCAACATCTGTCTCCATCTCCACGCCATGCACCGGTGCTTTAGCAGCCCCGGCGTCGCCACTCCCTCCTATGAGGCGCTTCGGCGGCATCCTCATACACCGACGACTTTGAGGACTAAGAGCGGCGTCAAGGATGCAAGCGGAGAGAGAGGATTGAGTGTGTAGCGAGGATGGGGCGTGCGGCCGCTCGGGCGCACCATTAATATGGAGTAGTGGGAGTTGTGGGAGAGAGGTGGGTGGTCAAACCGATGGCTTGCCTCCCGGTGAGCCTGCGCACCAGACTGTTTGCATGCCTACCAAGTTTCAGGTAGCTACTCGCACGCCTCCCGATGACACTGCGCAGCGAGCACGCCTATGTCAATTCACACACCTGCATGCACGCCTCCCCGTCTGCCTGCGTGGCAGACGCGTCACGTCAACTCACGCCTGCTTGCACGCCACACAGGTCGCGTGACGACACATATATTGTTTTTCTATTTGGATGATTAATGTTGCCGCTTTATTGCTTAACCGAAGCATGGCACGTATCCATTGTTGGTCTAATGCTCACGGTTCGAATAAATGATCCGTTTGGGATACTGGTTCCCAATTATTAATAATCTCCTGTCTGTAATTAGATAAAGATTACATCAAAAACTGGTCTCAAATTTGACAAAAAAAGTACAATGCCACTTTGTATTGGTGTCCATATGACAACACAATAAGTTTCATGAACTTCAAATAAGTTCTGGATGTACTATAATTTAAAAATCAAGATTCTCAATGTTTGAAATTTGTTGCATGAGGAGTAAACATGCACCCAGTGAGACACATGTGTTTTTGCAATCCATTTAGGTGCACTGTTACGTGTGCATGCAACTCAAATTTGATTTTTGCACATTATACCCGTAGAAAATCAATCAATCAATGTATTAAAATGTCTTTAATGATCTCTGTGATTTTTTAAAATTAAAATGTCCCTCCTTTGGTAACATGTATGTTCACCGCAGGATAATTAATTTAACATGCATCGTAGTTGCGGTAGATTCGTGATACGTCTCCAACGTATCTATAATTTTTGATTGCTCCATGCTATATTATCTTCTGTTTTGGACATTATTGGGCTTTATTATTCACTTTTATATTATTTTTGGGAATAACCTATTAATCGGAGGCCCAGCCCAGAATTGCTTTTTTGTGCCTATTTTAGGGTTTCGAAGAAAAGGAATATCAAACCGAGTCCAAACAGAATTAAACCTTTGAGAACGTGATTTTCGAAACGAACATGATCCAGGAGACTTGGACCCTACGTCAAGCAACCAACAGGGAAGCCACGAGGTAGGGGGCGCGCCTACCCCCCCCCCCCCCCCGCCCGAGGCACACCCTCCACCCTCGTGGGCCCCCTGTTGCTCCACTGATGTACTCCTTCCTCCTATATATACCTACGTACCCCCAAACAATCAGATACGGAGCCAAAACCCTATTTCCACCACCGTAATTTTATGTATCCATGAGATCCCATCTTGGGGCCTGTTCCGGAGCTCCGCCAGAGGGGGCATCGATCACGGAGGGCTTCTACATCAACACCATAGCCCTTCCGATGAAGTGTGAGTAGTTTACCTCAGACCTTCGGGTCCATAGTTATTAGCTAGATGGCTTCTTCTCACTTTTTGGATCTCAATACAAAGTTCTCCCCCTCTCTTTTGGAGATCTATTCAATGTAATCTTCTTTTGCAGTGTGTTTGTTGAGACCGATGAATTGTGGGTTGATGATCAAGTTTATCTATGAACAATATTTGAATCTTCTCTAAATTATTTTATGTATGATTGGTTATCTTTGCAAGTCTCTTTGAATTATCAGTTTGGTTTGGCCTACTAGATTGATCTTTCTTGCAATGGGAGAAGTGCTTAGCTTTGGGTTCAATCTTGCGGTGTCCTTTCCCAGTGACAGTAGGGGCAGCAATGCACGTATTGTATTGTTGCCATTGAGGATAACAAGATGGTTTTTTTTATCATATTGCATGAATTTATCCCTCTACATCATGTCATCTTGCTTTAAGCGTTACTCTGTTCTCTTGAACTTAATACTCTAGATGCATGCTGGATAGCGGTCGATGTGTGGAGTAATAGTAGTAGATGCAGGCAGGAGTCGGTCTACTTGTCTCAGACGTGATGCCTATATACATGATCATACCTAGATATTCTCATAACTATGCTCAATTCTGCCAATTGCTCAACAGTAATTTGTTCACGCACCGTAAAATACTTATGCTCTTGAGAGAAGCCACTAGTGAAACCTATGGCCCCCGGGTCTATCTTCCATCATATTAATCTTCCAACACTTAGTTATCTTCATTGCCTTTTATTTTACTTTGCATCTTTATCATAAAATACCAAAAATATTATCTTATCATATATATCAGATCTCACTCCCGTAAGTGACCGTGTAGGGATTGATAACCCCTTATCGCGTTGGTTGCGAGGATTTATTTGTTTTGTGTAGGTGGGAGGGACTGGCGCGTAGCCTCCTACTGGATTGATACCTTGGTTCTCAAAAACTGAGGGAAATACTTACGCTACTTTGCTGCATCACCCTTTCCTCTTCAAGGGAAAACCAACACAGTGCTCAAGAGGTAGCAAGAAGGATTTCTGGCGCCGATGCCGGGGAGGTCTACGCAAAAGTCAACATACCAAGTACCCATCACAACCCTTATCTCCCGCATTACATTATTTGCCATTTGCCTCTCGTTTTCCTCTCCCCCACTTCACCCTTGCCATTTTATTCGCCCTCTCTCTCTCTATCCTCCCTCTCTTTCTCTATTTGCCTCTTTTTGCCCATTCCTTGTTTGCTTGTGTGTTGGATTGCTTGTTTGTCACGATGGCTTTACCTAGATTTGGTAATCCTCACCTTAAAAGGTTTGAAGAGATCGAAAGCAACATCAGGAGTTTTATGGTTTTACAATTTGAGCATAATAGTTTCTTCAGAAACGAGCTTAAGGAACAATTTTTTTTTATGAGTTTTATAAATAAAGAGCTCGATGATATGTCTAAAGAATTTGATGGTTTAAGATCCCAAATTGCTCGTCTTGAGAAGTTGACAGCTGAAATATTGGATAAGCAGGCTACCTTAGTTAATAAGATGGCCACTAAACCGGAGAACTTTGAAAATAAGGATGAAGATCTAAAAGTTATTGATGTGTCCCCTATTAAATCTTTGTTTTGCGATATGAATCTTGATAATGATAGGATTGAATATGATCCACCTTTACCTAGAAGGCGTTCCAAAAATTCGGAGTTTTTAGATCTTGATGCTAAATTTGATAAAAGTGGGATTGAAGAGATCAAAACTCTAGATGTTAATGAACCTACTATTTTGGATTTCAAGAATTTAATTATGATAATTGCTCTTTGATAGATTGTATTTCCTTGTTGCAATCTGTGCTAAATTCTCCCCATGCTTATAGTCAAAATAAATCTTTTACCAAACATATTGTTGATGCTTTGATCCAATCTTATGAAGAAAAACTTGAGTTGGAAGTTTCTATCCCTAGAAAACTTTATGATGAGTGGGAACCAACTATTAAAATTAAAATTAAAGATCATGAATGCTATGCTTTGTGTGATTTGGGTGCTAGTGTTTCCACGATTCCAAAGACTTCGCGTGATTTGTTAGGTTTCTGTGATTTTGATGATTGCTCTTTAAACTTGCACCTTGCGGATTCCACTATTAAGAAACCTATGGAAAGAATTAATGATGTTCTTATTGTTGCAAATAGGAACTATGTGCCCGTAGATTTTATTGTTCTTGACATAGATTGCAATCCTTCATGTCCTATTATTCTTGGTAGACCTTTCCTTAGAACGATTGGTGCAATTATTGATATGAAGGAAGGAAATATTAGATTCCAATTTCTGTTAAGGAAAGGCATGGAACACTTTCCTAGAAAGAAAATTAAATCACCTTATGAATCTATTATGAGAGCCACTTATGGATTGCGTACCAAAGATGGCAATACCTAGATCTATCCTTGCTTTTATGCCTAGCTAGGGGCGTTAAACGATAGCGCTTGTTGGGAGGCAACCCAATTTTATTTTTATTCCTTGCTGTTTGCTCCTATTTAGTAATAAATAATTTATCTAGCCTCTGTTTTGGTTGTGTATTTTGTGTTTAATTAGTGTTTGTGCCAAGTAGAACCGTTGGGAAGACTTGGGGAAAGTCTTGTTAATCTTGCTGTAAAAAACAGAAACTTTAGCGCTCACGAGAACTGCTGCCATTTTTATTTGGAAAGTGGTATTTAGTTAATTTTTTTTGAAGATGATTAATAGATACACGTCCAGCAATTTATTTTAGAATTTTTGGGGTTCCAGTCTTGCGCTAGCTACAGATTACTACAGACTAATTCTGTTTTTCGTGTGTTGTTTGCTTATTTTGATGAATCTATGGCTAGTAAAATAGTTTATAAACCATGGAGAAGTTGGAATAAAGTAGGTTTAACACCAATATAAATAAATAATGAGTTCATTACAGTACCTTGAAGTGGTGTTTTTTTTCTTTCGCTAACGGAGCTCACAAGATTTTCTACTTTAAGTTTTGTGTTGTGAAGTTTTCAAGTTTTGGGTAAAGATTTGATGGATTATGGAACAAGGAGTGGCAAGAGCCTAAGCCTGGGGATGCCCATGGCACCCCCAAGATAATCTAAGGACACCTAAAAGCCAAAGCTTGGGGTTGCCCCAGAAGGCATCCCCTCTTTCGTCCACTTCTATCGGTAATTATTTTTATTTACCACATGATATGTGTTTGGCTTGGCGCGTCTTGTATTATTTGAGTCTTTATTTGTTAGTTTTCCACAATCATACTTGCTGCACACACCTCTTTCAGAGAGACACACATGATTCGGAAATTATTAGAATACTCTATGTGCTTCACTTATATCTTTTGAGTTGTATAGTTTTGCTCTAGTACTTCACTTATATCTTTTAGAGCACGGTGGTGGATTTGTTTTATAGAAACTATTGTTCTCTCATGATTCACTTAGATTATTTTGAGAGTCCTACAAAACAGCATGGTAATTTTCTTTAATTATGTTAGACATTCAAGATTAATAATAAAATTCTCTTCTGAGTGTGTTGAATACTATGAGAAGTTTGATACTTGATGATTGTTTTGAGATATGGAGATGGTGATATTAGAGTCATGCTAGTTGAGTAGTTGTGAATTTGAGAAATACTTGTGTTAAAGTTTGTGATTCCCATAGCATGCACGTATGGTGAACCGTTATGTGATGAAGTCGGAGCATGATTTATTTATTGATTGTCTTCCTTATGAGTGGCAGTCGGGGACGAGCGATGGTCTTTTCCTACCAATCTATCCCCCTAGGAGCATGCGCGTAATACTTTTCTTTAATAACTTGTAGATTTTTGCAATAAGTATATGAGTTCTTTATGACTAATGTTGAGTCCATGGATCATACGCACTCTCACCCTTCCACCATTGCTAGCCTGTTTAATACCGCGCACCTTTCGCCGGTATCATACACCCACCATATACCTTCCTCAAAACAGCCACCATACCTACCTATCATGGAATTTCCATAGCCATTCCGAGATATATTGCCATGCAACTTTCCACCGTTCCGTTTACTATGATACGCTCCATCATTGTCATATTGCTTTGCATGATCATGTAGTTGACATTGTATTTGTGGCAAAGCCACCATTCATAATTCTTTCATACATGTCACTCTTGATTCATTGCATATCCCGGTACACCGCCGGAATCATTCACATAGAGTCATATTTTGTTCTAAGTATTGAGTTGTAATTGTTGAGTTGTTAGTAAATAAAAGTGTGATGATCATCATTTTTAGAGCATTGTCCCAAGTGAGGAATGTCGGCGTTCTAGGAACGGGGGTCCCCAGACTTGCCTGCCTGCGGCCTGCGGCGTGGCTCAAAGGGGGGCCCAGCACAGCCCATCTTCACCAACACAAACCCAAGACCCTCGCGAGGGGCCAAGCCTCGCGGGGTGGATGACGCGGAGCTTCCTCAGGCACGGCCTCGTCAGGCTGGCTCACGAGGAGGCGGAGAGATAAAGGCGGGATACCTCACGAGGTGCCCGTGACACAAGCCATGACGACTCAGGGCGCCAGGCGGGTGCCAGCCCGCGCAGCGTCCTCCTTTCCTCTTTGGTGCAAAGGGGAAAAGCGCAGCCGCGGAGTACCAAGGCATCAGGCAAAGGTTGCCATTTCGGTGCAACGAGACCAAGACCAGGAGGACTACGAGACGGAGGTCACCGTGGAGCCCAAGACGGCGTCATCACCAGAGCTTTGCGCAGACGAAGACTACTTTTGTCAGGATAGCTGATACTTGCTGTCCCCTTTCAAATTAGCCCGCCATTGTTGGCTCCCTTCCCGCTCGATATTTGGGAAGAGGACCAGGGCCTCTATAAATAGGACCAGCCACCCACCGGTCTGGGGGGTCGTTCGGTCGGTTGGTTGAGAGAGAGAGAGAGAAAGGTGACTGAACTCCTCCCAGCAGTTCACCACCCCAGCCAAGAACAGACCCTCGCGAGGCTGTTCTTCCTTGTATTGTTCATCATCTTCAGCCCAAGAGGCAATCCACCACACCACACACTGGAGTAGGGTATTACACCACAACGGTTGCCCGAACCAGTATAAACCTTGTGTCTCTTGCGTTGTTCTTTCTGTAGTTTAGATCCTGGCATGGCGGGGGGGGGGGGTGCAGGTAGGTAGGAGGCGAAATCTCCGTGCGCACCCCAGTGTTCGAACCTCAAGGGTCTGTCGGAACCAGAAATCTGACATTTGGCGCGCCAGGTAGGGGTGCGCCGGAATTCGTCTTCCACCACCCCGTTCTCCTCCGACCATCGCGCCCATGTCTGACGCTCGTCGGGCCCGCGCGGAGCGCTAGGCCGCCCTCGCTTCCCGCGTCGCCCAGACGGCCCCTGTCGGCGGGCGTCCTCGCTGTTCCCCGTCACCTGCCGTCAACGCCGCTACCGGCCCGGCGGGGGACGAACAGCAAGCATCATCTCAGCATCCGTCCGTGCGGCAAGACAGCCGCACCGCAACTCCCTCGTTCACCCCAGCTGGATCTTCGTCCCGCGCGCTCCGCGCGCCCATGGAGGCTCGAGCTGCGCTCATCGCGGCAAACGAGCTCCTGCGCTACCGTCCCGTTGACGACGTCTATGAAGAATGGCTCGACCGCGTCGCCGAGCTCGTCCGTGCCGTAGGGGGCTCTTCCGCGCCGTCCGTTCCGCTGCACCGCACCCCGCCCCGCGTGGGCGACGAGGCTCTAGCGGCGCCCCAGCCACCTCCTCCTCAAGAAGACGCCATGGATCCAAGGCGCGTGGCCCCTGGGCGGAACTCGCTCCGTCAGGTGCCAGCGCGGCAAGAACAGAGCTGCCAAGAAGTCCCTCGCCCACTAGAAGCTGGCCAGGCGCTCCCTGCTCCCGCGCGTCAAGACCCCGCGCTGCTCTCAGCTGCAGCGCGTGGGGACATGCAAGACCAGACTCTCCGTCACCCAAGGCCTCCCGTGGGCACAGCAGGCTGCCGCGCCTTCACCACCGAACTACGCAAGTTCAAGCCGGACCTGCCTCCTCGCTACGATGGCACGGCCGACCCAGCGGAGTTCCTCCAGCTTTACAAGCTAGGCATCGAAGCTGCCAACGGAGACGAGAAGGTCATGGCGAACTGGTTTCCCATGGCGCTCAAGGACGGGGCCCGCACCTGGCTCCTGAACCTGGCTCCAGGCACAATCTCCTCCTGGGACGAGATGCGCACCCGCTTCATCGCCAACTTCCAAGGCACTCGCGACCGGCCACCCGCCGTGAGCGACATGCGCCGCATCAAGCAACAACCCGGGGAGACCCTGCAGAAGTACATCCAGCGCTTCAACAACACATGCCTCAAGATTCCCAAGGTGACTGAAGAGGCCATCATCTCGGCCTTCTCCGACGGCGTGCGCGACGCCAAGATGAAGGAGGAGCTGGCGATGCATGAAGACCTATGCACTTCCTTGGAGCTGTTCAACTTGGCAAACAAGTGCGCCAGGGATGAGGAAGGGTGTCTCTCCCTCCTCGAGCTGCCTGCCGCAGACCCAGAAGAGAAGAAGCCCAAGGCCAAGGATGTGAAGCGCAAGGGGGCTGCCGTGCTCGTGGCAGAACCAGACACCAAGCGGGGCAGAGATCAGCTCGAACCTTCCAAGGGCAGCCGGTACTGTGTGTACCACGACCTCCACACCCACAACACCAACGGATGTCAAGGACTCCGAGCCGTGCGAGGAGGAAGGATCGGTCGTCGCCCCGACCGCGGCGACAGGGGCTACGGTCGAGGAGGAGGAAGGAATGCAGGACGCTGGGAGGATCATGGCCCGCGCCAGGGGTGGCGCGATCAACCTCGCGAGGATCGCTGGCAAGACCGGCCTCGCGAGGGAGGCTGGAGGGATCAGCCTCGCGAGGATCGCCCGCAAGGCAACGCAGGCCTCCCACCGCTGCCGCCACAACCAAGGAGGAACGAGGACCGCCACCAGGACGAGGAGGCTGGGGGCTTCCAGGAGCCGTGCGCAATCGCCTGCATCCTGGGCGGGGCTCAAGCCCCAGCCTCTCAACGCATCTTCAAGCAGTTCGCCCGCGAAGTGAATGCAATCCTCCCCAGGCTCGAAGCCACGCGCCCTCTCAGGTGGTCGGCGTGCGCCATCATGTTCAGCTCAGCAGATCAGCTCAAGTGTGCGGCTACAGCCGGAGTCCTCCCGATGCTTTGTTCCCCAATTATCAGCAACGTGGTGGTCACCAAGACCCTCATCGATGGCGGGGCAGGGCTCAACGTCCTATCCGTGGAGACGTTCAACAACCTCCAAGTGCCCTACAGCCAGCTTCAGCCAACCAAGCCCTTCTCCGGTATCACCGACGGTTCCACGGTCCCGATCGGGCAGGTCCGCCTCCCTGTCACCTTCAGGGCACGCGACAACTACCGCACCGAGCTCATCGACTTCGACATCGCTCACATTCGCCTGCCATACAACGCCATCCTTGGGTACCTAGCGCTGGCCAAGTTCATGGCCGCAACTCACCACGGCTACAACGTCCTCAAGATGCCAGGAAGCGGCGGAGTCATCACGGTGCCCTGTGAAGAGAAGGACACGGTGTGTTCCCTGGAACGAGCCTTTCAGGCCGCGTCACTGGAAGACCCGAATCGTGGAGGCGGGAGGCCTCCCGAGACCGCCCCTAAGAAGAAGAAGACATCGTCCGGCCTGGCCCCTCAGGAGGCAGGCCCCTCTGGGCCCGTGCCTGCCCAGGGGGAACCTCCTTCCATCGCATAGGAAAGCGCGCCTGGCGCCCTCCTCAGGCAGGGCTCGGGGGCTCTCCCCTGGAGGGCCGCCGACCTAGCTAGGGTCATAAGGGAGGCGCTTGGGCACCACCCGGAGGTGTGTTTCGAAGCATGTTTCCCTCAAGAAGGAGCAAGGCAACAAGATCCAGACCCTCAGGAGTTTGTCAGCAAGGCCATTCAGGAGCTACAGGAGTCAAGAGTCATGAGAGGCGGCCGCCGCCTACCAGCAGTGGCTCCCCATCCAGGCGAGGATGGCGGGCTGCGCGTCTGCATCGACGTACCAGGGCTCAACCGAGTCGCCTCCCTGGAGCGCCTCTGGTCCTCGCGAGTGGGGCACTACGGAGGTCCACCCCACAGCTACGTTCGCATGCCTTACGGCTTGCCGAGCGCGGCTGACACGTAGCATGTCACACCCTAGCTAGTCATGCATTAGAGTGTTGCATCATGTTTACTCTTTCATCAGAAACTTGAAATGGGGATGACAGAACCCCCAGTCCCCTCTGAAACCAACTAGGGTTACTAAAATAATTTTTCAATGAACCTGAAATGCCCTTCTAAAATGCCCATCATTTTTGCCTTGGTTCAGAACCTCTGCCAAAAGTGGTGCACATTTTTCTAGGCCATCTTAGGGTTTTTGAATTAAATCATAGATATTTGAATTTGGGCATTTAAAATTATATAAAATATTTAAATGCTCAAATATCTCCAAACTAAAATGTTTCATGTTGGAAATAATCCAACTATGGACCAGGAGTAGTTTGGTGATTTTTGGAGTTGTCTAGGTATTTTATTTAATTCAACAAAGTTGCAGATATATTAAATAAAAACAGAAAACAGAAAATAAATAAAAGGAGTAGACTTACCTGGACCTACCTGCCCAGCCCAGCCGGCCCAGCACTGTGCTGGCCCGTGCCAGCCAGCTGCTTCCCCTTGCCAGAGCAGGCAGGGAGGTGAGCATGGCGCGCCCGAGCTCGCCACGCACCACCCAGCCTCTCTGCATCGCCCTGGTCGCCGTTGCGTCGCGTGGATCGTCTTCTGGTCGTCGCCCCGACCTCGCCGACACCCCATTCACTCTCCCCGGCTCTCCCTCGCTCTCTCTCCCGCCCGACCGAACACCACCGTCGCCGCCGTTCGCCATAGCCACCGTCTCCGACCACCCCTCGCTCCCCCGACCAGCTCAGGAGCTCCGCCTCGACTCCCTCTTCCTCCTCACCGCTCCACAGCTCCCCGGAAGCCCTGCATCGCCGTCACGTCGCCGTTCCCCTCTTCGGCCCCGATCATCGTCGCCGTCGAATTCGTCGTCTCCGGCGCGTCCCCGAGCCCGCTTCGACGCCCACTGCAACCGCGGTGAGCTACGCCACCGTTTCCCCCTCTCCTTCCCCTCGTTCCCTCACCGTAGCCACCTCCCCACCACGGCCGAACCTCCGCCGTCGCCGAGCTCGCCGTCGACGCAGCTCCGGTGACCATTTGGTCACCCCGGCGAGTCCAACAAGTTCGCAAGACCCTGTAGAGCATTCCTAGCGCCTCGCTTTGCTCGACTTCGAGCTCCAGCACCGATCCCGTGCACGACCGAACCCCGGCGGCCGCAGCCGAGCTCACCACCGTCGACTCCGGCCACCCCGACCCCAACGGGCTCCGCCAAGAGATGCGGGTTGTCCTCAGCTCCACTCCGGTGGCCTCCGCGGTCCATTTGGTGGCCGAAACGACCAAAACCACTCTCGCCGCCGCGCTAATGGTCGCCGCCGGCCAGAACTCCGGCGGGCTGACGTGGCTTAGTTAATTAGTCACTAACCCCCCCACCTACTGACGCTGACAAGTGGGCCCAGGGCCTAGTCAAAGCTAACCAGCCCGGGTCAACGCGGGATTAGCCCCTGTGTCACTGACGTGTGGACCCCACACGTCAGGTTTGACCCGAGCCAGCCCTGTTGACCTGCTGATGCCACTGTGACGTCAGGCTGACGCAGTAATTGAATTTCTGGATTTAAATTAAATCAGGAAATTCCAGAATATTATTTAAACTTCAAAAATTCATAACTTTTATTCTGTAACTCCAAATTGGACAAATTATATATGAAAAATGATCAGAAAAATCCAATCTATCCATCTGTACTATTTTCATGCATGATCAAACAAGTTAAATTGATGTTTTAATCAGAACAAGGAAAAGCACTTTAAAAGGCCATATTGAATTTGAAATTTGAATCCTTGATTCAAATTTGTTCAAACACATCTGGTTTTAGCTGCATTAGCCCAACACACTCATATTGCCATGTTTCATGCATGCATCATATTGTTGCACATTGTTTGGTGATGCTTGTGTATCGGTGTCCTTTGCGACAGGATCTGTTCCCGAGGAGTACCGTGATTACCCTAACGAAGAACCATATCCGTGCAACGAACCATCAGGCAAGCAACCAATTATTTGATCATATCGATACAATCCCATGTTCTCGCTCCTGCTCTCTTTTACTGCATTAAGACAACGCGATTCAAACTGCTGTGTGCTACGGTAGTTGAACCCATTTCCTCTGCATGACCTGTCATTGCCACAGTAACTAGATGAAACCCACTAGCATGTGTAGGAGTTGATTGAGCCATATGTATGTGTTGTTCCTACCTTGCTATGCCTGCTATGCTTAGAGTCGTGTCAGGTCTGGTTCATCTGGGTGATGGGCTAGAGTGAAATGATTATGTCGGTAATGAGAGTGGTGTGGTGAACACGATTTGGTAAAGGTATCGATGAGAGGCCATGTAGGAGTACATGGTGGGTTGTTTCATTGAAGCCGACCTTAAGCACTGAGATCTGTATGTGTGATTTAAGAATCAGCTACTACCATGCATTGGGCCCGAAACCAATGGACCCTCTCGACTTCTTATTCACCCTAGTTCTCCGTCCAGGAGTTGCAAGTAGTTTCTGGTGTTTGTAGCCTACTGGAGGCCGTGGACAGCGCTGACCGTAGGGGTGGGCTGTGATGCGGTAGGTACGTGGCACGGTGTACCGAATACCCGTTAGGTATCTCGGGAACCCTGTTCACATCGTTCGGGGCCGTATGGGAAACCTCGGCCGGACTCCCTGCGGATGGAACCTGAATAGGCGATAAACCTGGACTGGAGGCTTAGGTGATTAGGTAGGTCGTGGCCGACACCCACGTTGGGCTTCCGCTTGAAGGTTGCCGAGTACATGTCGTGTAAACGACGATAAGTGGTGAGAGCGTGTATGAAGAAGTACACCCCTGCAGGGTTATCATGATCTATTCGAATAGCCGCGTCCGCGGTAAAGGACTACTTGGTTGCCTATACAGTTCATAGACAAGTAAATGGAAGTTACTAAAAGCCTCAAGATAAGTGTGAGTGCCGAGGATGGCTCTTCCGTAGGAAGACGGAGGTGGATCCTCGGTAGTGTATTGAAGTGGTGAGTAGTGGACTCGTGTGCGCAAAACTATTTCAAGTTGGAGTATCGTAGGATAGCCTAGCCAAGAGTCAAAGCTGGCTTGCTGCAATAACTCCACCAACCCTTCTTGATACTATGCATGTATGTAGGATCTGATGTAAGTCTTGCTGAGTACCTTTGTACTCATGTTGCTATAATCTACATTTTTACAGAAGACGCTGCAACCCCTTCTGATGGGTTCTATGTAGACGTTGACATCAACGAGTAGGCTAAAGACCCAGGTGGTGACCCTGAGCTTGTGATGGACCACGTAGTATAGTTAGGCTTCCAAGCCTCTTTTATTTTACTAGTTGTCTGTACCCAGACAAAGTACTTCCGCTGTTGGCTTGTATGACTGTATGACTTGTATGTTGGGTCGTGAGACCCGTACCTGTGTGTATGATATGTATGGCTCCCTGAGCCTTAAATAAAGTACTTGTGTCGTAGAGTCATGTTGTGATGCTTCGTTGTATTTGCACATATCGAGCATATTGTGTGTATGATTGAAATGCTTGGTATGTGTGGGATCTGACTATCTAGTTGTTTATCTTTAGTAGCCTCTCTTACCGGGAAATGTCTCCTAGTGTTACCGCTGAGCCATGGTAGCTTGCTACTGCTCTGGAACACTTAGGCTGGCCGGCATGTGTCCTTCTTCGTTCCTGTGTCTGTCCCTTCGGGGAAATGTCACGCTTTGAGTACCGGAGTCCTGTTAGCCCGCTACAGCCCGGTTTACCGGAGTCCTGCTAGCCCAGTGCTACAGCCCGGACCCACTTGCTGATGACCGACACGTTCGAAGCTGGGTCATGGATGCCTGTCCCTGTAAGTCTGTGCCACTTTGGGTTTACGACTAGTCATGTCAGCCCGGGCTCTTTATCATATGGATGCTAGCGACACTATCATATACGTGAGCCAAAAGGCGCAAACGGTCCCGGGAAAAGGTAAGACGACACCCGTGGGATACCGTGCGTGAGGCCGCAAAGTGATATGAGGTGTTACCAGCTAGATCGATGTGACATCGAGTCGGGGTCCTGACAGCGTTGGCATCAGAGCCGGACTGCCTGTAGGTTCTCCAAGCCAAACTGGTCGATGTTGAGTCTAGAAATTCTTTAGTTATATGTAGGGGAATTGTTTGTGGGATGGAACGTAAGGCTCTTTTTACTTCCTTATATCTTATGACTTTCTGATCTGAGTCAGTCCATTCTTCCACCGGGGGTTAAGGAATTAGGATCTGTTCTCTCTATCAGGATCACGTGTTACTAATCAGTAGTACCTTATAAGTTTGATGGTTACAAGCCTAGTTCAGTTCTACTACCACATTATGTTGCCAGAATGGTTCAGAACTTTGATGTGATGATGTTGAGTGTGTACGAAATCCTTTGTCAAATGTCTCAATATCCTTTTTGAGCATTTACAGCTGTTATGCTGCCGAAATTTTGCTAGAAATTCTAATGCCTTTGCATTATGATTATGCTTTCAGATGGCCACTCGCGACCTCAATCAAGTGGTTCGCCTGACTCGATGCCTAGATGTACCCGGCCATACTGCTAAGTTGGTCAGGGTAATGACTGAGGCTGGATACCGCTGGTATCCTGAGTACACGGTCGAAGAGCAATTCCGAGATTTCAATCAAAGCCAGTATCTCTGCACTGTCAGGATATTTCCATCTTATCCTGGATCCACCGAGCCTCTTCACTGCTCCTATGGACTCGGGGTTACTATTGAGATGGCTGTGCAGGATGCCGCCTACTCCATGATGACCATTATGCGAGTCAGATCTGGTTTATTTCGGGACTCTGATTTCCGGTATATGCCAGGATCACTTCCGGGAGCACAAGGGTATCTCCAGGCTATCTATGCTGACTCCACTCAGGAGGATTCACGGACTCGCACCACTGCTGAGATGCTCGAGGATAAGGACCGTGAAAATCGGGCCTTAAGGTTAGAGCTCTTCAATACCCGTGCTGACCACTGGGCCACTTTGACTCGGTTCGCACCGGCGGTGCAAGCTGGATATTCAGATATGCGCGATCTCTATCCTGTGAGATCTGCTCTGCCAGACGTGATGGTTTGGCGTGATGTAGGAGGCATCACCCCACCTCGCGGTCCCCGCAGGCCACCGTTTGTTGGTCCAAGGCCTCATCCTAGCCCCTATGGTCCACAAGCTCCGCGAGATCGTCTGTTTCCGGATGAACATGTTGAGCTTCCAGGCTATGGAGGTGACTTCTACGAGGACTACTACGGATCGGTCTGAGTTAGTGGTAGTATCACTAGTTCGCACTAGCTGTGTCGTCTATCGTCCGCGTGACTCGTGGGATATGACCTAGTTTGTACTCTTTCCGGAGATGTAGAAAAATAATGTATAGGAGCTTGGAATGCCTCCGATGAGATGTAATCCTCTTTCACCGTATTAGTACTTTGCTTGGTCTTGTACTAAACCTTGTATGGTGTGTATGACGATGGAATAAAGAAGCAGTTTCTGTATCTACCATGTCATACGGATGATCATCTTGCATTCCGAGTTATTCCTTACATTATGTATCCTATGTCGGAATTTTATCATTCTGACTAAATCATTGTCTTGTTTACCTAGGATGGTCAACACGCGCGCCAACCCTGCTTCCCAAGAGCAGGCCGAAGGCAGTGAAGCCAGGAATGAAAATCTGCCTCATCCTCCTTCACTAGCCGAGGTTATGATGGAAGCTGAGAGAAACAAGCGGGAGACAAACCGTTTGTTGGAGCGTATTGAACAGAATACAGCACACCATCAGAGGGCTAACGTGGTGTCACTCAGTGATTTTATCAAATTGCATCCACCCACGTTCCACCACTCCGTCGAGCCTCTCGACGCTGATGACTGGCTTCGCAGTATCTCTCACAAGCTGCGTTCCGCGCTGGTAGCGGAGGCTGACAAGGTCACCTTTGCTGCATATCATCTTGAAGGCCCCGCCAGTCTATGGTGGGAGAATTATGGAGCTATGCGCCCAGCGGGCCATGTCACTACTTGGGCTGAGTTCAGCGAGGCTTTCCGTGAACATCACATTCCGGAGGGTCTCATGGACCGTAAACGTGAAGAATTTTGCAGTTTCACCCAAGGCCGACTTTCTGTGGATGCCTATAGCAGAGAGTTTGGTAATCTCGCCCGATATGCAACTGAGGAAGTGTCTACTGACGCCAAGAAGCAAGCAAGGTTCCGTAAGGGCCTTAGTCCTGAGCTTCGCCGCGACCTCCGTCTGCATGAGTGCACATCTTTTTCGAAACTTGTCAACAAAGCCATCAGTGCTGAAACTGGTCAGACTGACTATGACGCAACACGCAAGCATGGACGTGACATGGGTTCCTCATCCGGTGCTGGTCCTCAGAAGCGCCGCGTGTGGGTACCCAACACCGCCCTGCCACCCAGGTTCACACCGAGGCCATCTTTCCAGGCGCCTCGCCCTGTTCAACAGTCTGCACCGGCCAAGCCCTATGGGGGTCCAACCAATAATGCTCCTCCACGTACCAGTTCCGTGACTTGTTTCAAGTGTGGGGAATCTGGTCACTATATGCGTGAGTGTCCCCAGACCAACCCCAATCAATCTGCTAAAGCTGTTGGCCGTGGCAAGCCGACAGGGAAAGTGTTTCATGCTAAACCGGTCACCGCTTCACGTGGCCATGTCAACTGTATCTCTGCCGAAGAAGCTCAAGAGGATCCCAACGTCGTTCTCGGTACGCTTCTTGTTAATTGCCACCCGGCATCTGTTCTTTTCGATACAGGAGCCTCTCATTCTTTTATATCTGAAAATTATGCTCGTTTGCATAACGTTGCATTCTGTGACTTGCCATCCTCTATGGTAATTCAAACTCCGGGATCCAAATGGCAAACTTCTAGAGTAAGCCATGGAAATGAAATCCAAGTCGACAGACTTGTTTTTCTCGCATCTTTGATAGCCCTTAAATCTTCAGATATTAATATCATTTTGGGTATGGACTGGATGTCAGCTCATCAAGCCAAAATTGATTGCTTCTCTAGGACTGTTCAACTCACCCATCCTTCGGGAAGATAGTCAATGTCTTGACCCGAATAGCCAAGCGACAATTATATTCTCTTAACGCCAGCCCTTTGCCAGACCTTGAGGACGTTCCGGTAGTCCGTGACTTCCCGGATGTCTTTCCAGAGGAATTGCCAGGTGTTCCACCTGACAGGGATGTTGAGTTCGTAATAGACCTCATTCCAGGAACCGTTCCGATTGCTAGAAGACCTTATAAGATGGCACCCCTAGAACTAGCCGAGCTTAAGAAACAACTCGATGAATCCTTGAAAAAGGGTTTCATCCGCCCTAGTTCATCTCCGTGGGCTTGCCCCGTCCTATTCGTCAAGAAGAAGGATGGTACGGACCGGATGGTTGTAGATTACCGACCTGTCAATTTGGTCACAATCAAGAACAAATATCCACTTCCCAGGATCAACGATCTGTATGATCAGCTCGCTGGATCCTCAGTCTTCTCCAAGATGGATTTGAGGTTGGGCTACCATCAAATCAAAATCAGAAACGGGGACATTCCTAAAACGGCCTTTGTTACTCGTTATGGCCAATACGAGTACACCGTCATGTCCTTCGGTTTAACCAACGCTCCAGCCACCTTTTCTCGGTTAATGAACTCAATCTTCATGGAGTATTTGGATAAATTCGTCGTAGTTTATCTCGATGATATACTCATCTACTCCAAGAACGAGGAAGAACATGCCGAACATCTAAGGCTAGTGTTGAAGAAACTTCGAGAGCATCGCCTTTATGCCAAATTTTCTAAATGTGAATTCTGGTTGTCAGAAGTGACCTATCTGGGTCATGTAATATCTGGTAAAGGTATTGCTGTTAACCCTGAGCGAGTTCAAGCCGTCCTTGATTGGACTCCACCCGAATCGGTCAAGCAAGTTCGGAGTTTTCTAGGCTTAGCGAGCTATTGCCGTCGCTTTGTCGAGAACTTCTCCAAAGTTGCTAAACCTCTAACCGAACTCCTCAAGAAAGATAAGAAGTTCGAATGGACTCCACAATGTGAGCACAGCTTTCAGGAACTGAAAAGACGCCTGACCTCTGCTCCCGTGCTGGTACCGCCAGACTTCTCCAAGGACTTTGTTATCTACTGCGACGCCTCGCGACAAGGACTAGGTTGCATTCTCATGCAAGATCGACACGTAATTGCTTACGCTTCACGGCAATTGCACCCACATGAGGAGAATTATCCTACTCATGATCTAGAGCTTGCAGCCGTAGTCTATGCACTTAAGACCTGGCGACATTACCTCCTCGGTAATCGTTGCGAAATATTCACTGATCACCAAAGTCTGAAGTACATCTTCACCCAACCGGATTTGAATCTCAGGCAGAGACGTTGGGTTGAATTGATCACAGACTTCGACTTAGGAATAACCTATACCCCAGGGAAAGCCAACGTCATGGCTGATGCGCTAAGTCGTAAATCTTATTGTAACAACCTGATGTTACAACAAAGTCAACCGCTTCTCCATGAGGAATTTCGGAAGCTTAACCTTCACATTGTACCTCAAGGTTTTCTCTCCACCTTGGTGGCAAAACCTACCCTTACGGATCAAATTATCAAAGCACAGAAGGTAGATCCGGGAATCTCCCGCATCAAGAGAAACATTCAGAAAGGAATTGCGAATTGCTTCTCCATTAATGATCAAGGAGTCGTATACTTCGGGAATCGACTAGTGGTTCCCAAAGTGCGCAACCTGAGGCGATTGATCCTTAAGGAAGCTCATGAATCTCCTCTCACCATTCATCCCGGTAGTACTAAAATGTATCAGGACCTACGCCAGAGGTTCTGGTGGACTAGGATGAAGAGAGAAATTGCTCAGTATATTGCCAATTGCGACGTCTGCCGTCGTGTAAAAGCAGAGCATCAACGGCCTGCTGGCACCCTTCAACCCTTAGCTATTCCTGAATGGAAATGGGATAAAATTGGTATGGATTTCATTACCGGTTTTCCCAGGACCAAAAGAGGGAATAATGCTATTTTCGTCGTGGTCGATCGTCTTTCCAAAGTAGCTCATTTCTTACCTGTTCGTGAGAGTATAACCGCTAGTCAGCTGGCAGACTTATACATCTCCCGAATAGTGTCCCTCCATGGTGTTCCTTTGGAAATCAATTCGGATCGAGGAAGTCTTTTCACCTCTCGATTTTGGGAAAGTTTCCAAAATGCTATGGGAACCCGTCTCTCCTTTAGCACCGCTTTCCACCCTCAGTCAAGTGGTCAAGTGGAACGCGTCAATCAGATTCTAGAAGACATGCTTCGAGCCTCCGTTATCTCTTTCGGAATGGACTGGGAGAAGTGCCTTCCATTTGCCGAATTCGCTTACAACAACAGCTATCAATCTAGCTTGGGTAAAGCCCCTTTTGAAGTTCTCTATGGACGACGATGTCGAACACCCCTTAACTGGTCAGAGACCGGGGAAAGACAATTCTTTGGCCCGGATATGATTCAGGAAGCAGAAGAACAAGTTCGTATCGTTCGTGAAAAGTTGAAAACAGCCCAATCCCGTCAAAAGAGTCAATATGACCGAAAACATAAGGCTATGACTTTCGAGGTTGACGAGAAGGCTTACCTTCGGGTCACCCCTCTGAAGGGAACCCATCGTTTCGGTATCAAAGGCAAATTGGCTCCTCGTTACATTGGACCTTTTCGCATTCTTGCCAAACGAGGAGAAGTTGCCTACCAATTGGAACTACCTCCGCACCTCTCCAGAGTTCACGATGTCTTCCACGTTTCTCAACTCAGGCGTTGCTTCTCGGATCCTATCCGTGAAGTGGACCACGAAACGCTTGATCTCCAAGATAATCTTACATATCGAGAGTACCCCATTCGTATCCTCGATCAAGCCGAACGTACCACGCGACGTCATAATATCAAGTTTCTCAAGGTTCAATGGTCGCACCATTCTGAAGATGAAGCAACTTGGGAAAGGGAGGATCGTCTTCGACTCGAGTATCCCGCCTTCTTCTCGGAGGAACCCAAATCTCGGGACGAGATTCTTTTGAGTGGGGGTGAGTTGTCACACCCTAGCTAGTCATGCATTAGAGTGTTGCATCATGTTTACTCTTTCATCAGAAACTTGAAATGGGGATGACAGAACCCCCAGTCCCCTCTGAAACCAACTAGGGTTACTAAAATAATTTTTCAATGAACCTGAAATGCCCTTCTAAAATGCCCATCATTTTTGCCTTGGTTCAGAACCTCTGCCAAAAGTGGTGCACATTTTTCTAGGCCATCCTAGGGTTTTTGAATTAAATCATAGATATTTGAATTTGGGCATTTAAAATAATATAAAATATTTAAATGCTCAAATATCTCCAAACTAAAATGTTTCATGTTGGAAATAATCCAACTATGGACCAGGAGTAGTTTGGTGATTTTTGGAGTTGCCTAGGTATTTTATTTAATTCAACAAAGTTGCAGATATATTAAATAAAAACAGAAAACAGAAAAATAAATAAAAGGAGTAGACTTACCTGGACCTACCTGCCCAGCCCAGCCGGCCCAGCACTGTGCTGGCCCGTGCCAGCCAGCTGCTTCCCCTTGCCAGAGCAGGCAGGGAGGTGAGCATGGCGCGCCCGAGCTCGCCACGCACCACCCAGCCTCTCTGCATCGCCCTGGTCGCCGTTGCGCCGCGTGGATCGTCTTCTGGTCGTCGCCCCGACCTCGCCGACACCCCATTCACTCTCCCCGGCTCTCCCTCGCTCTCTCTCCCGCCCGACCGAACACCACCGTCGCCGCCGTTCGCCATAGCCACCGTCTCCGACCACCCCTCGCTCCCCCGACTAGCTCAGGAGCTCCGCCTCGACTCCCTCTTCCTCCCCACCGCTCCACAGGCTCCCCGGAAGCCCTGCATCGCCGCCACGTCGCCGTTCCCCTCTTCGGGCTCCGACCACCGTCGCCGTCGAATTCGCCGTCTCCAGCGCGTCCCCGAGCCCGCTTCGACGCCCACTGCAACCGCGGTGAGCTACGCCACCGTTTCCCCCTCTCCTTCCCCTCGTTCCCTCACCGTAGCCTCCTCCGCCGTCGCCGAGCTCGCCGTCGACGCAGCTCCGGTGACCATTTGGTCACCCCGGCGAGTCCAACGAGTTCACAGAACCCCGTAGAGCATCCCTAGCGCCTCGCTTTGCTCGACTTCGAGCTCCAGCACCGTTCCCGTGCACGACCGAACCCCGGCGGCCGCAGCCGAGCTCACCGCCGTCGACTCCGGCCACCCCGACCCCAACGGGCTCCGCCAAGAGCTGCGGGTTGTCCTCAGCTCCACTCCGGTGGCCTCCGCGGTCCATTTGGTGGCCGAAACGACCAAAACCACTCTCGCCGCCGCGCTAATGGTCGCCGCCGGCCAGAACTCCGGCGGGCTGACGTGGCTTAGTTAATTAGTCACTAACCCCCCCACCTACTGACGCTGACAAGTGGGCCCAGGGCCTAGTCAAAGCTAACCAGCCCGGGTCAACGCGGGATTAGCCCCTGTGTCACTGACGTGTGGACCCCACACGTCAGGTTTGACCCGAGCCAGCCCTGTTGACCTGCTGATGCCACTGTGACGTCAGGCTGACGCAGTAATTGAATTTCTGGATTTAAATTAAATCAGGAAATTCCAGAATATTAATTAAACTTCAAAAATTCATAACTTTTATTCTGTAACTCCAAATTGGACAAATTATATATGAAAAATGATCAGAAAAATCCAATCTATCCATCTGTACTATTTTCATGCATGATCAAACAAGTTAACTTGATGTTTTAAGCAGAACAAGAAAAGGCACTTTAAAAGGCCATATTTGAATTTGGAATTTGAATCTTTGATTCAAATTTGTTCAAACACTTCTGGCTTTAGTTGCATTAGCCCAACACACTCATATTGCCATGTTTCATGCATGCATCATATTGTTGCACATTGTTTGGTGATGCTTGTGTATCGATGTCCTTTGCGACAGGATCTGTTCCCGAGGAGTACCGTGATTACCCTAACGAAGAACCGTATCCGTGCATCGAACCATCAGGCAAGCAACCAACCATTTGATCATATCGATACAATCCCATGTTCTCGCTCCTGCTCTCTTTTACTGCATTAAGACAACGCGATTCAAACTGCTGTGTGCTACGGTAGTTGAACCCATTTCCTCTGCATGACCTGTCATTGCCACAGTAACTAGATGAAACCCACTAGCATGTGTAGGAGTTGATTGAGCCATATGTATGTGTTGTTCCTACCTTGCTATGCCTGCTATGCTTAGAGTTGTGTCAGGTCTGGTTCATCTGGGTGATGGGCTAGAGTGAAATGATTATGTCGGTAATGAGAGTGGTGTGGTGAACACGATTTGGTAAAGGTATCGATGAGAGGCCATGTAGGAGTACATGGTGGGTTGTTTCATTGAAGCCGACCTTAAGCACTGAGATCTGTATGTGTGATTTAAGAATCAGCTACTACCATGCATTGGGCCCGAAACCAATGGACCCTCTCGACTTCTTATTCACCCTAGTTCTCCGTCCAGGAGTTGCAAGTAGTTTCTAGTGTTTGTAGCCTACTGGAGGCCGTGGACAGCGCTGACCGTAGGGGTGGGCTGTGATGCGGTAGGTACGTGGCCGGGTGTACCGAATACCCGTTAGGTATCTCGGGAACCCTGTTCACATCGTTCGGGGCCGTATGGGAAACCTCGGCCGGACTCCCTGCGGATGGAACCTGAATAGGCGATAAACCTGGACTGGAGACTTAGGTGATTAGGTAGGTCGTGGCCGACACCCACGTTGGGCTTCCGCTTGAAGGTTGCCGAGTACATGTCGTGTAAACGACGGTAAGTGGTGAGAGCGTGTATGAAGAAGTACCCCCCTGCAGGGTTAACATGATCTATTCGAATAGCCGCGTCCGCGGTAAAGGACTACTTGGTTGCCTATACAGTTCATAGACAAGTAAATGGAAACTACTAAAAGCCTCAAGATAAGTGTGAGTGCCGAGGATGGCTCTTCCGTAGGAAGACGGAGGTGGATCCTCGGTAGTGTATTGAAGTGGTGAGTAGTGGACTCGTGTGCGCAAAACTATTTCAAGTTGGAGTATCGTAGGATAGTCTAGCCAAGAGTCAAAGCTGGCTTGCTGCAATAACTCCACCAACCCTTCTTGATACTATGCATGTATGTAGGATCTGATGTAAGTCTTGCTGAGTACCTTTGTACTCATGTTGCTATAATCTACATTTTACAGAAGACGCTGCAACCCCTTCTGATGGGTTCTATGTAGATGTTGACATCAACGAGTAGGCTAAAGACCCAGGTGGTGACCCTGAGCTTGTGAAGGACCACATAGTATAGCCAGGCTTTCCAAGCCTCTTTTATTTTACTAGTTGTCTGTACTCAGACAAGTTACTTCCGCTGTTGGCTTGTATGATTGTATAACTTGTATGTTGGGTCGTGAGACCCGTAACTTTGTGTGTATATTATGTATGGCTCCCTGAGCCTTGAATAAAGTACTTGTGTCGTAGAGTCATGTTGTGATGCTTCGTTGTAATTGCACATATCGAGCATATTGTGTGTATGATTGAAATGCTTGGTATGTGTGGGATCTGACTATCTAGTTGTTTATCTTTAGTAGCCTCTCTTACCGGGAAATGTCTCCTAGTGTTACCGCTGAGCCATGGTAGCTTGCTACTGCTCTGGAACACTTAGGCTGGCCGGCATGTGTCCTTCTTCGTTCATGTGTCTGTCCCTTCGGGGAAATGTCACGCTTTGAGTACCGGAGTCCTGTTAGCCCGCTACAGCCCGGTTTACCGGAGTCCTGCTAGCCCAGTGCTACAGCCCGGACCCACTTGCTGATGACCGACACGTTCGAAGCTGGGTCATGGATGCCTGTCCCTGTAAGTCTGTGCCACTTTGGGTTTACGACTAGTCATGTCAGCCCGGGCTCTTTATCATATGGATGCTAGCGACACTATCATATACGTGAGCCAAAAGGCGCAAACGGTCCCGGGAAAAGGTAAGACGACACCCGTGGGGATACCGTGCGTGAGGCCGCAAAGTGATATGAGGTGTTACCAGCTAGATCGATGTGACATCGAGTCGGGGTCCTGACATAGCAGCGCCTCATGAGGGGCACCACAGAGGCACAAGAGGCCAGGCGTTCTGCAACCCTGGCGGAGATGGAGATGGTCCGCGAGGAGCCGCCAGCGCCTCCGGAGCCTCCCGAGGCCCCTAGGCCCGGGGGCTCATGAGGATCGGCTTCCGCAACCCACCGAGTCTGCTACACCAACACCCCTTTGTCCTCAACGTCATCAGGTGACATCTTTCAAGTTTCATTTCCAGCTGGGAGCGCCCCCAGGGCTGCATTATTCCCAGGCCGCGTGGGTCCGTCCCTGTGGCATGCATCCCCTTTCTATTCCATGTTGTTAGCTTACCTTGTTGGGGGCGCCACTTGGGCTGCATCACCCCTAAGTCGCTCGGGCCTGACCCTGTGATCTCCGCATTCCCTGCATCTATTTGAGCGAATCCACTTGTTCGGGGCTAATGTGTTTTACCTAGTTGCCTGCTCAGCTGACGCCAACTAACGGAGCTGCTCCCAAACGGCACGACGCTTGCGCATGGGTCCGTCCTTGCAGCGCCAACAAACCTGGATGGCTGAGCTCTGGCCGCGGCAGCCCCACATAGCGTCACCTCGTCAAGCCTTCAGTGCCTCACTACCCCTCGGAAGCAACCAACGGCTGACCGTCAATTGTCATGGCAACCCCTTGTTTTCTCTATGATGGACCTGCAGGACCTCCTGAAGGAGCCGCGTCAGGCGAGGCTCTTGCTGTGTCTCCTTCGCTCTCGTCCACGCGAACCGCTTGCACGTTAAAGGGGGGTGCCTAAGCATCACGACTCAGGGCTCCTACTGGCTCTCCAGCTCTCACCCTCTGGCCTTGACCACGGCATCGTGACCTGGCATACCAGCGACGGCTGAGACTCGCTCGAGGGCCGGGACCCGAGGACGTAGAGCAGAAAGGAGAGCAAAGGCGAGAGGGGAGAGACACACGAGGACCTCGCCGAGCAACCTCGTGCCTGCCGAAGCACGGACCCGGCGACACACCAGAGTGGCCCCTGATCCTCGAGATAAGTCATCGCCCGGAAGCGCCAGCTACCGTGGCACCATCCCCGCACCTAATGTTATCCCTTGTTAGTGACGCCGCTCCCCTTTCTCACCAAACGACGGCTGCTTGGGTGCCAAAGGGGACCTCCTGAGCATCGCGACTCAGGGGCTCTTACCGGACTCCGGGTCGCTCACCTCCTGGACTTGACCACGGCATCGCGACCTGGCATACCAGCGACAGCTGAAGCCGCCTTGGGACTAGGACCTGTCGGCGCAGAGCACCAAGCCCTCGTGAGGTTCGAAAGGGAGGACTAAGCTAAGGCAGGATGAGCAACTCGTGCAATTCTATGACAAGGGTTATATTAACAAAACAAGATCACAGGCACCTTACCAGCCCCCATGGGGCGCATTTTTGGTTCCTCGCAGGGAACAGATCCTAAAGGGACGCAAACTATGCGCATCCCTACCAAAGACGCCATCATCAACAGTGGGCCATCAAGCATCGACGCCAACCCCATCCAGATCAGAGTCGGCGGCGGCCTGACGAGCCCGCCCTGCTCCAGGAGCGGCGCTGGCTCGGGGGCTCGTAGCTGTCATCGCTCGTCTCCGGAGTCGCGAAGGGCTCGCCGGAGTCGCTGGAACCTCCGATGTCTCCACCGCCTGAGGAGCCTCCTAGGGAGCGGTTGGCGAGCCTAGTCCTCGTCGCAGCAGGGCCCTGGCCACCTTCCCCGAGGCAACACTCCAGCCGGCGCCCGCTTGCATCGAAGACCTTGAAGAGAATCACCAAAGCACCGTCATAGTCCAAGTGGATCGCGAAGACGCCCCTTGTCCTGCAAACCCGGGCGATCTCTCTCCAACCCCGAGTCATGTAAACCTCGCCCGGGGCGACGACCGCGACCTCTGCCTCGGTCGTGAGGGTGCTGCAGCTGGCGTGCTGTAGCCAGAGCTCCAGGGGCTCCCCCTGCGGGATGATGGAGGCGAAGAAGGGAGGAAGGCGGATCCAAGACTGAATAGGGATGGCGACGTGGAGCACGAACTCTTGGGAGGAGCCCTCGGTGTGGACCCCAGGGGGGACGACCCACACCTTCGTGACCCGTCGGCGCCGACGGCAGCGCCGTCCGTGGCGGTCAGCATCAGCTCCTTCGGGGCCCTCGACATGGGCGTACAATGGAAGCGGGAACCCCGGCGGCGCCCGCTCGCCCCAAGGCCTCGACACCACCTGAAGGGCCCCCTTGTCCGGGCCATGGTGGACGAGCCGTTTCTTCGGTGGGAGTGGGTCTGGTCCCTCTCGGGGAGCCTTTCCCTTCTCTGCCGGTGAGAACCGGCAGATCAGAGCCATCACAGCAACACGGAGCAAGGATCGAGAAGAAGGAGAAGCAAGGAGGGATGGACTGGAAGGGCGCGCTCTGTTCCGTACTTATGGCCGGCGAAGGCCAACCGCCGACCTCCACGATCGCAGGTAATCATGACCCATTTTGCATGCAGGGACTTGTCCAATCCGTGCAGTTGCCGAGGCGCCATGGGGAAGTGGAGACGCCCCCGTCCAATCAACCGCCATGCGGTGCCCAAGGCCGCATGCTGTTAGGGCCCGCGGCGCTTCGCTCTTGCCCTTCCGCCTCCCTGCACGGCCAAGTCCGGGCGCGCCTTGGGCCCGGGGGCTACTGTCGGTGTTCTGGGAACGGGGGTCCCCAGACTTGCCTGCCTGCGGCCTGCGGCGTGGCTCAAAGGGGGGGCCCAGCACGGCCCATCTTCACCAACACAAACCCAAGACCCTCGCGAGGGGCCAAGCCTCGCGGGGCGGACGACGCGGAGCTTCCTCAGGCACGGCCTCGTCAGGCTGGCTCACGAGGAGGCGGAGAGATCAAGGCGGGATACCTCACGAGGTGCCCGTAACGCAAGCCATGACGACTCAGGGCGCCAGGCGGGTGCCAGCCCGCGCAGCGTCCTCCTTTCCTTTTTGGTGCAAAGGGGACAAGCGCAGCCGCGGAGTACCGAGGCATCAGGCAAAGGTTGCCATTTCAGTGCAACAAGACCAAGACCAGGAGGACTACGGGACGGAGGTCACCGTGGAGCCCAAGACGGCGTCATCACCAGAGCTTTGCGTAGACGAAGACTACTTTTGTCAGGATAGCTGATACTTGCTGTCCCCTTTCAAATTAGCCCGCCATTGTTGGCTCCCTTCCCGCTCGATATTTGGGAAGAGGACCAGGGCCTCTATAAATAGGACCAGCCACCCACTGGTCTGGGGGGTCGTTCGGTCGGTTGGTTGAGTGAGAGAGAGAGAAAGGTGACTGAACTCCACCCAGCAGTTCACCGCCCCAGCCAAGAACAGACCCTCGCGAGGCTTTTCTTCCTTGTATTGTTCATCATCTTCAGCCCAAGAGGCAATCCACCACACCACACACTGGAGTAGGGTATTACACCACAACGGTGGCCCGAACCAGTATAAACCTTGTGTCTCTTGCG